>NW_025537223.1:0-39303 GCF_020615455.1 Coregonus clupeaformis | reverse complement strand
ATCACTACTCTAGAGGAGGATCTGCATGGAGGAATGGGCCAAAATACCAGCAACAGTGTGTGAAAACCTTGGTGAAGACTTACAGAAAACGTTTTGACCTGTGTCAATTGCCAACAAAGGGTATATAACAAAGTATTGAGAAACTTTTGATTATTGACCAAATACTTATTTTCCACAAATTTGCGAAATAAATTCATTAAAAATCCTACAATGTGATTTTCTGGAATTTTTTTTTCTCATTTTGTCTGTCATATTGACGTGTACCTATGATCGAAAATTTCAGGCCTCTCTCATCTTTTTAAGTGGGAGAACTTGCACAATTGGTGGCTGACTAAATACTTTTTTCCCCACTGTAATTCCAGTGAGATAATGGAGATTTAAAATGGAACAGGAAAGGATAGTATACAAAGCCATGAAGCACATTAAGCTACAGTAATTAGCTTCACAGTAAAGAACTCTTGTTTTTTCCTGCTTCTTTCTTGAGTAACATACGTTATATTCTCCTGTCCTCCCAGGTGCGTCAGTGGACGAGACAGTAAGGAGCATCAGATCCTCTACTCCCTCCACAACCTGCTGGACCCAGAGCCAGAAGACTGCGATAAGATGAGCAACACTTGGGCACCCTCAACTCCTCCATGCTCCATCGTTAGCGCCAACTCTCCTGGATCACCAGGAGGGGGCAGCAGACCAGAAGGAGGTAGAGGAGGTGCAGAGGGGGGCGCCAGAGGCTACAGGGGCCAGTGTCTCTCCCCCTCCCGCTTCCCCTCCCTCCTAAACAGGAGATGCCACCTCCTCACCTTCAGCTGCCAGTGTTGAGGAGGAGCAGGTCCCAGTTTTTTGCACACGGCCACCAGGCCAGCAGATGGTCAAGTTCTCTGAGGACACGGTGGATAACGGGTCTTCGAACCTGGCGGTGCGTCAGCCTCCCTCAGAGTGAGAGGACGCGTCGGAGGGTGTACCACCCTCACCACGAGGACCCCGACAGGCCACGCGGCACCACAGCCACCACCGCAACCGCAAAGCCCGCGCGGACAACGCTCTTAACCTCCTGCCTAAGGAACGGGTGCAGAGGCCCTACGAGAGCCAGGGACATGGTCTGAGTTCCCTTCAGGAACATCACGCGGCCCTCTTCAACAAACCTGGCCCTGGTGCTCACAGGCCGCCCCCTACCCCCACACCACCTCGACCCTACTCCCTCCAGGCTCGGGGCGACCGGATCATGACCGCTTCCTAGGCGAGCCTGTACGCTGGACGAGGAAGACTGGTGCTCCACCTGCTCCTCCTCGTCCTCAGACTCTGAGGAGGAAGGTTACTTCCTGGGGCAGCTCATTCCAGCCCAGGGTTCCTAGCAGGTATCAATACTACACTGATGACTTCCCAACACGCGTTACGGCCATGTCGCCTAACGACTCACGGACTAAATCCAGAAAGAAGGGTCACAGAGGCAAGAACTGTATCATTTCATAATCTAGATGTAAATTCTGTGTTTTACTTCCAGGACTAATAATTTGTGGACAGGTGGGGACATCAGCTGTTCTTTGTAGTTTGACTTGCTGAACATAATATTGGACGAACAAAACATTGTCCATTGTATTGGGCATAATGACATCTTATTATGGGTCATGTCTAACACTCAAACCAGAAGACATTTTCTCCTTTTTCTTTTTATAAAAATTGCCAAAAAATGTTTTTTTTTTTTTTTTTTTACAACATTTGTATGATGAACCATTGAAAGTATTCCAGCAATACCATTGTGTGTATTAAACAGCAATTAATGCACTACTGTTATTGCTGACAAGGAGAGGAATAGTTAGTAAAGTAGACTTCTAGACACTAACCAAAAAATAATTATTTAATAGTACAAAATATGAATGTATATATTGTTAAGTTAAAATGTTAATACTGGTATTTTATATCCCTGGGTTTTGACTAAGATTTTTCTGGTTTTGATGTAAACAGAGCTGGCGTAGGGAGGCGGGACAAGCTGTTATTGTAGTAACAAGCAGACCTATTTTGCACGCATCACTTGTCAATCAATCAAGGCTTTATAAAAAAATAATAATAATGTTGCCGGGATACAGACCATCTGCTTAACCTCAAATCAAAAGTGCCATAATATCTGGTTTCTGATGTTTCTGGTAACAATTAACCGTTTCTGGTAACATTTTACACGAAGTTGCTCTTAAACCTCTCAACATCAATGTAAAGTGATACCCTGTGTCTTTCCTGTATTCCAATGTTTACGCTATTCTCTAACGCGCTTGTCCCTCAGTGTAAATACAATGTAAAACCAACCTGATGGGAGACAGAGTAATTTACATTACAGAGGTCTTCTCCATACATGCCCTTTAATCAGTGCAGGTCATTATACCATGAATACTTAAAATGTTATGTGATGTAAAGAAGCTTTTAATAAATATTCTTACGAAACGTTTCAGAATTCTTTTCCAGTTTTTCATATGTAGTAGAATAATTGATTTTATAGTGTTTTTTTGACAAAGTAAATATTCATATTGGGCAATGCAAATAACTTGGATGGTGTTCAAGCATTGCACCTCAACCAAACACTGACCCACAAAGGCACCAAACCTGATATGTGAATGGTAGATACTAGATAGTCTAAAACTCCATTGACATAAAAAAAAATCATCTTTATTATTATTATTGTTATACTCAAAAATCATTTTCTCACAAATCATCAAAGACATGTCAGTTCCACATATAGAAAGTTGAATTGAACCTGGGACAACTTTAGAAAGTGTTTCTGTTTTGTTGTTGAGAAAAATAGCACTGGTGGTGAATACAACATTCTGTCAAAGAAACACAACATCTAAATCCCACATAACAGGCCAGGACCATTCTGGTTGGAGTAGAACATCTAGTCGATTAACATTTCAAATACTAAAGAAAAGAGAGAGCAGGAAGAGTTCATAAAACAAGACATCGCTTCTTAACTGGACCTTACTTGCTGAGGATTGTTTGTGGTACCAGTGGATAATGACCTCCTAACACGGCACTCTTCACCCTTAGATTACCAGTTCAGTAAAAACACTGATGACCGTTCTATGATTACGCTGGTTAACAGTTTTAAAATCTGTAATTCCTAGATGAACTATTAGCCTAAATTGACATACCAATTCTACTAGTTAAGGACATTGTAGAAACCAATACCCTCATCGGGTGGTGAGTAAGTAGCTGAACATGACTTTGAACACTGTTTTGACGATTGCTGGACATTATCAGTACATATGGGTCCCCTGGATGTGGTGCATCTCTGGCCTAAAACCCAGAAAGATGGAAAAACATGGGGCCAATACTGCTCAAGATATCCATAGTCTTAACACATGGCAGACTCCTGGGAGTCCTGCCCTCTCACTGTATGCCCAAACTGGAGGCCCAACAATAAGACAGGACCTGATTGGCTCCCTTACAGTAAGATGGGACGTGATTGGCTGTCTTGTCTCAGATGGAGGGTTCCGGTTGCCCCGTATGACCTCAATCACCTCATCCAGATCGGAGATGAAGTGCTTGAGGTCATCAAGGCAACGCTCCTGATCTCTCCCAGGTTCTCTCGGAGTGGCGTCTGCAGCTGCTTCTCCAGACTGGCGTCCTTAGCAACCAGCATCTTCACTACCATGCCAAACGTCTCACAGTCCTGTCGGTACACCTGGAAAACAACACAACAATAGAACATCAGAAACAGGGAGCCAATAACACATCATATTTTGGTCATTTAGCAGACGCTCTTATCCAGAAGGAATTTCAGTCAGTGCAATATAATACAACAATCACAACACAACATGATCAACAAGAAGAACATATTTTTGCGTTGACTACAGAAATAGAACAAACGAACAGTACTAGCTCTTTAGAGATGAGGAACATCAGTACTTCCAAGTCCTTGGAATATGAGGGGCTGGTTTTAGAAACAATTTCCTGATGAGACCCAGAGCTAGCTCACGTCTATGTGCTTGTACAATAAAGGGAGAAGAGAAGATCACCGTGGAGTTAACACACTGTTCATTGTGTCAATACATAGACCCAGGTCCCCCTGTCAGCACACAAGCCTTCTTATTGGCTAGCCTGGCCCTGGGGCCAATAAAAACACAGTAGAGGAGTTGAGGCTATAGGGCTTGTAACAGGTGTGAGGGGAACAATGAGAGGAGAGGTGTTAAAACAGCTGATCCACACCTCGTCTTCAACGGCTCACACAGACCAATAAGCAAATACAGTGGGGAAAAAAAGTATTTAGTCAGCCACCAATTGTGCAAGTTCTCCCACTTAAAAAGATGAGAGAGGCCTGTAATTTTCATCATAGGTACACGTCAACTATGACAGACAAATTGTGGATTTTTTATGAATTTATTTGCAAATTATGGTGGAAAATAAGTATTTGGTCACCTACAAACAAGCAAGATTTCTGCCTCTCACAGACCTGTAACTTCTTCTTTAAGAGGCTCCTCTGTCCTCCACTCGTTACCTGTATTAATGGCACCTGTTTGAACTTGTTATCAGTATAAAAAGACACCTGTCCACAACCTCAAACAGTCACACTCCAAACTCCACTATGGCCAAGACCAAAGAGCTGTCAAAGGACACCAGAAACAAAATTGTAGACCTGCACCAGGCTGGGAAGACTGAATCTGCAATAGGTAAGCAGCTTGGTTTGAAGAAATCAACTTTGGGAGCAATTATTAGGAAATGGAAGACATACAAGACCACTGATAATCTCCCCTCAATCTGGGGCTCCACGCAAGATCTCACCCCGTGGGGTCAAAATGATCACAAGAACGGTGAGCAAAAATCGCAGAACCACACGGGGGGACCTAGTGAATGACCTGCAGAGAGCTGGGACCAAAGTAACAAAGCCTACCATCAGTAACACACTACGCCGCCAAGGACTCAAATCCTGCAGTGACAGACGTGTCCCCCTGCTTAAGCCAGTACATGTCCAGGCCCGTCTGAAGTTTTCTAGAGTGCATTTGGATGATCCAGAAGAGGATTGGGAGAATGTCATATGGTCAGATGAAACCAAAATATAACTTTTTGGTAAAAACTCAACTCGTCGTGTTTGGAATGCTGAGTTGCATCCAAAGAACACCATACCTACTGTGAAGCATGGGGGTGGAAACATCATGCTTTGGGGCTGTTTTTCTGCAAAGGGACCAGGACGACTGATCCGTGTAAAGGAAAGAATGAATGGGGCCATGTATCGTGAGATTTTGAGTGAAAACCTCCTTCCATCAGCAAGGGCATTGAAGATGAAACGTGGCTGGGTCTTTCAGCATGACAATGATCCCAAACACACCGCCCGGGCAACGAAGGAGTGGCTTCGTAAGAAGCATTTCAAGGTCCTGGAGTGGCCTAGCCAGTCTCCAGATCTCAACCCCATAGAAAATCTTTGGAGGGGAGTTGAAAGTCCATGTTGCCCAGCGACAGCCCCAAAACATCACTACTCTAGAGGAGATCTGCATGGAGGAATGGGCCAAAATACCAGCAACAGTGTGTGAAAACCTTGTGAAGACTTACAGAAAACGTTTGACCTGTGTCATTGCCAACAAAGGGTATATAACAAAGTATTGAGAAACTTTTGTTATTGACCAAATACTTATTTTCCACCATAATTTGCAAATAAATTCATTAAAAATCCTACAATGTGATTTTCTGGAATTTTTTTCTCATTTTGTCTGTCATAGTTGACGTGTACCTATGATGAAAATTACAGGCCTCTCCATCTTTTTTAAGTGGGAGAACTTGCACAATTGGTGGCTGACTAAATACTTTTTTTCCCCACTGTAATTCCAGTGTGATAATGGAGATTTAAATGGAACAGGAAAGGATAGTATACAAAGCCATGAAGCACATTAGCTACAGTAATTAGCTACAGTAAAGAACTCTTGTTTTCCTGCTTCTTTCTTGAGTAACATACGTTTATATTCTCCTGTCCTCCCAGGTGCGTCAGTGGACGGAGACAGTAAGGAGCATCAGATCCTCTACTCCCTCCACAACCTGCTGGACCCAGAGCCAGAAGACTGTGATAAGATGAGCAACATGGGCACCCTCAACTCCTCCATGCTCCATCGCAGCGCCAACTCTCTGGATCACCAGGAGGGGGCAGCAGAC
Organism: Coregonus clupeaformis; assembly: GCF_020615455.1. NCBI lineage: Eukaryota > Metazoa > Chordata > Actinopteri > Salmoniformes > Salmonidae > Coregonus > Coregonus clupeaformis. The sequence goes on along the minus strand of NW_025537223.1, from coordinate 33,180 downwards.
CAGAAGGAGGTAGAGGAGGTGCAGAGGGGGGCGCAGAGGGTACAGGGGCCAGTGTCTCTCCCCCTCCCGCCCCTCCCTCCTAAACAGGAGATGCCACCTCCTCACCTTCAGCTGCCAGTGTTGAGGAGGAGCAGGTCCCAGTCCACACGGCCACCAGGCCAGCAGATGGTCAAGTTCTCTGAGGACACGGTGGATAACGGGTCTTACCAGAACCTGGCGGTGCGTCAGCCTCCTCAGAGTGAGAGGACGCGTCGGAGGGTGTACCACCCTCACCACGAGGACCCCGACAGGCCACGCCGGCACCACAGCCACCACCGCAACCGCAAAGCCCGCTCGGACAACGCTCTTAACCTCCTGCCTAAGGAACGGGTGCAGAGGCCCTACGAGAGCCAGGGACATGGTCTGAGTTCCCTTCAGGAACATCACGCGGCCCTCTTCAACAAACCTGGCCCTGGTGCTCACAGGCCGCCCCCTACCCCCCACACCACCTCGGACTACTCCCTCCAGGCTCGGGCGACCGGGATCGCGACCGCTTCCTAGGCGGCCTGTACGCTGACGAGGAAGACTGGTGCTCCACCTGCTCCTCCTCGTCCTCAGACTCTGAGGAGGAAGGTTACTTCCTGGGGCAGCTCATTCCCCAGCCCAGGGTTCCTAGCAGGTATCAATACTACACTGATGACTTCCCAACACGCGTTACGGCCATGTCGCCTAACGACTCACGGACTAAATCCAGAAAGAAGGGTCACAGAGGCAAGAACTGTATCATTTCATAATCTAGATGTAAATTCTGTTTTACTTCCAGGACTAATAATTTGTGGACAGGTGGGGACATCAGCTGTTCTTTGTAGTTTGACTTGCTGAACATAATATTGGACGCGAACAAAACATTGTCCATTGTATTGGGCATAATGACATCTTATTATGGGTCATGTCTAACACTCAAACCAGAAGACATTTTCTCCTTTTCTTTTTATAAAAATTGCCAAAAAATGTTTTTTTTTTTTTTTTTACAACATTGTATGATGAACCATTGAAAGTATTCCAGCAATACCATTGTGTGTATTAAACAGCAATTAATGCACTACTGTTATTGCTGACAAGGAGAGGAATAGTTAGTAAAGTAGACTTCTAGACACTAACCAAAATAATTATTTAATAGTACAAAATATGAATGTATATATTGTTAAGTTAAAATGTTAATACTGGTATTTTTATATCCCTGGGTTTTGACTAAGATTTTTCTGGTTTTGATGTAAACAGAGCTGGCGTAGGGAGGCGGGACAAGCTGTTATTGTAGTAACAAGCAGACCTATTTTGCACGCATCACTTGTCAATCAATCAAGGCTTTATAAAAAAATAATAATAATGTTGCCGGGATACAGACCATCTGCTTACTCAAATCAAAGTGCCATAATATCTGGTTTCTGATGTTTCTGGTAACAATTAACCGTTTCTGGTAACATTTTACACGAAGTTGCTCTTAAACCTCTCAACATCAATGTAAAGTGATACCCTGTGTCTTTCCTGTATTCCAATGTTTACGCTATTCTCTAACGCGCTTGTCCCTCAGTGTAAAATACAATGTAAAACCAACCTGATGGGAGACAGAGTAATTTACATTACAGAGGTCTTCTCCATACATGCCCTTTAATCAGTGCAGGTCATTATACCATGAATACTTAAAATGTTATGTGATGTAAAGAAGCTTTTAATAAATATTCTTACGAAACGTTTCAGAATTCTTTTCCAGTTTTTCATATGTAGTAGAATAATTGATTTTATAGTGTTTTTTGACAAAGTAAATATTCATATTGGGCAATGCAAATAACTTGGATGGTGTTCAAGCATTGCACCTCAACCAAACACTGACCCACAAAGGCACCAAACCTGATATGTGAATGGTAGATACTAGATAGTCTAAAACTCCATTGACATAAAAAAAAATCATCTTTATTATTATTATTGTTATACTCAAAAATCATTTTCTCACAAATCATCAAAGACATGTCAGTTCCACATATAGAAAGTTGAATTGAACCTGGGACATTTAGAAAGTGTTTCTGTTTTGTTGTTGAGAAAAATAGCACTGGTGGTGAATACAACATTCTGTCAAGAAACACAACATCTAAATCCCACATAACAGGCCAGGACCATTCTGGTTGGAGTAGAACATCCAGTCGATTAACATTTCAAATACTAAAGAAAAGAGGAGAGCAGGAAGAGTTCATAAAACAAGACATCGCTTCTTAACTGGACCTTACTTGCTGAGGATTGTTTGTGGTACCAGTGGATAATGACCTCTAACACGGCACTCTTCACCATTAGATTACCAGTTCAGTAAAAACACTGATGACCGTTCCTATGATTACGCTGGTTAACAGTTTTAAAATCTGTAATTCCTAGATGAACTATTAGCCTAAATTGACATACCAATTCTACTAGTTAAGGACATTGTAGAACCAATACCCTCATCGGGTGGTGAGTAAGTAGCTGAACATGACTTTGAACACTGTTTTTGACGATTGCTGGACATTATCAGTACATATGGGTCCCCTGGATGTGGTGCATCTCTGGCCTAAAACCCAGAAAGATGGAAAAACATGGGGCCAATACTGCTCAAGATATCCATAGTCTTAACACATGGCAGACTCCTGGGAGTCCTGCCCTCACTGTATGCCCAAACTGGAGGCCCAACAATAAGACAGGACCTGATTGGCTCCCTTACAGTAAGATGGGACGTGATTGGCTGTCTTGTCTCAGATGGAGGGTTCCGGTTGCCGTACGACCTCAATCACCTCATCCAGATCGGAGATGAAGTGCTTGAGGTCATCAAGGCAACGCTCCCTGATCTCTCCCAGGTTCTCTCGGAGTGGCGTCTGCAGCTGCTTCTCCAGACTGGCGTCCTTAGCAACCAGCATCTTCACTACCATGCCAAACGTCTCACAGTCCTGTCGGTACACCTGGAAAACAACACAACAATAGAACATCAGAAACAGGAGCCAATAACACATCATATTTTGGTCATTTAGCAGACGCTCTTATCCAGAAGGAATTTCAGTCAGTGCAATATAATACAACAATCACAACACAACATGATCAACAAGAAGAACATATTTTTCGTTGACTACAGAAATAGAACAAACGAACAGTACTAGCTCTTTAGAGATGAGGAACATCAGTACTTCCAAGTCCTTGGAATATGAGGGGCTGGTTTTAGAAACAATTTCCTGATGAGCCCAGAGCTAGCTCACGTCTATGTGCTTGTACAATAAAGGGAGAAGAGAACACCGTGGAGTTAACACACTGTTCATTGTGTCAATACATAGACCCAGGTCCCCTGTCAGCACACAAGCCTTCTTATTGGCTAGCCTGGCCCTGGGGCCAATAAAAACACAGTAGAGGAGTTGAGGCTATAGGGCTTGTAACAGGTGTGAGGGGAACAATGAGAGGAGAGGTGTTAAAACAGCTGATCCACACCTCGTCTTCAACGGCTCACACAGACCAATAAGCAAATACAGAGGGGAAAAAAGTATTTAGTCAGCCACCAATTGTGCAAGTTCTCCCACTTAAAAAGATGAGAGGCCTGTAATTTTCATCATAGGTACACGTCAACTATGACAGACAAATTGAGATTTTTTTTCTCCAGAAAATCACATTGTAGGATTTTTTATGAATTTATTTGCAAATTATGGTGGAAAATAAGTATTTGGTCACCTACAAACAAGCAAGATTTCTGGCTCTCACAGACCTGTAACTTCTTCTTTAAGAGGCTCCTCTGTCCTCCACTCATTACCTGTATTAATGGCACCTGTTTTAACTTGTTATCAGTATAAAAAGACACCTGTCCACAACCTCAAACAGTCACACTCCAAACTCCACTATGGCCAAGACCAAAGAGCTGTCAAAGGACACCAGAAACAAAATTGTAGACCTGCACCAGGCTGGGAAGACTGAATCTGCAATAGGTAAGCAGCTTGGTTTGAAGAAATCAACTGTGGGAGCAATTATTAGGAAATGGAAGACATACAAGACCACTGATAATCTCCCTCGATCTGGGGCTCCACGCAAGATCTCACCCCGTGGGGTCAAAATGATCACAAGAACGGTGAGCAAAAATCCCAGAACCACACGGGGGGACCTAGTGAATGACCTGCAGAGAGCTGGGACCAAAGTAACAAAGCCTACCATCAGTAACACACTACGCCGCCAAGGACTCAAATCCTGCAGTGACAGACGTGTCCCCCTGCTTAAGCCAGTACATGTCCAGGCCCGTCTGAAGTTTTCTAGAGTGCATTTGGATGATCCAGAAGAGTTATTCATATGTCAGATAAATATAACTTTTTGGTAAAAACTCAACTCGTCGTGTTTGGACATGCTGAGTTGCATCCAAAGAACACCATACCTACTGTGAAGCATGGGGGTGGAAACATCATGCTTTGGGGCTGTTTTTCTGCAAAGGGACCAGGACGACTGATCCGTGTAAAGGAAAGAATGAATGGGGCCATGTATCGTGAGATTTTGAGTGAAAACCTCCTTCCATCAGCAAGGGCATTGAAGATGAAACGTGGCTGGGTCTTTCAGCATGACAATGATCCCAAACACACCGCCCGGGCAACGAAGGAGTGGCTTCGTAAGAAGCATTTCAAGGTCCTGGAGTGGCCTAGCCAGTCTCCAGATCTCAACCCCATAGAAAATCTTTGGAGGGAGTTGAAAGTCCATGTTGCCCAGCGACAGCCCCAAAACATCACTACTCTAGAGGAGATCTGCATGGAGGAATGGGCCAAAATACCAGCAACAGTGTGTGAAAACCTTGTGAAGACTTACAGAAAACGTTTGACCTGTGTCATTGCCAACAAAGGGTATATAACAAAGTATTGAGAAACTTTTGTTATTGACCAAATACTTATTTTCCACCATAATTTGCAAATAAATTCATTAAAAATCCTACAATGTGATTTTCTGGAATTTTTTTTCTCATTTTGTCTGTCATAGTTGACGTGTACCTATGATGAAAATTACAGGCCTCTCTCATCTTTTTAAGTGGGAGAACTTGCACAATTGGTGGCTGACTAAATACTTTTTTTCCCCACTGTAATTCCAGTGTGATAATGGAGATTTAAATGGAACAGGAAAGGATAGTATACAAAGCCATGAAGCACATTAGCTACAGTAATTAGCTACAGTAAAGAACTCTTGTTTTCCTGCTTCTTTCTTGAGTAACATACGTTTATATTCTCCTGTCCTCCCAGGTGCGTCAGTGGACGGAGACAGTAAGGAGCATCAGATCCTCTACTCCCTCCACAACCTGCTGGACCCAGAGCCAGAAGACTGTGATAAGATGAGCAACATGGGCACCCTCAACTCCTCCATGCTCCATCGCAGCGCCAACTCTCTGGATCACCAGGAGGGGGCAGCAGACCAGAAGGAGGTAGAGGAGGTGCAGAGGGGGGCGCAGAGGGTACAGGGGCCAGTGTCTCTCCCCCTCCCGCCCCTCCCTCCTAAACAGGAGATGCCACCTCCTCACCTTCAGCTGCCAGTGTTGAGGAGGAGCAGGTCCCAGTCCACACGGCCACCAGGCCAGCAGATGGTCAAGTTCTCTGAGGACACGGTGGATAACGGGTCTTACCAGAACCTGGCGGTGCGTCAGCCTCCTCAGAGTGAGAGGACGCGTCGGAGGGTGTACCACCCTCACCACGAGGACCCCCGACAGGCCACGCCGGCACCACAGCCACCACCGCAACCGCAAAGCCCGCTCGGACAACGCTCTTAACCTCCTGCCTAAGGAACGGGTGCAGAGGCCCTACGAGACCAGGGACATGGTCTGAGTTCCCTTCAGGAACATCACGCGGCCCTCTTCAACAAACCTGGCCCTGGTGCTCACAGGCCGCCCCCTACCCCCACACCACCTCGGACTACTCCCTCCAGGCTCGGGCGACCGGGATCGCGACCGCTTCCTAGGCGGCCTGTACGCTGACGAGGAAGACTGGTGCTCCACCTGCTCCTCCTCGTCCTCAGACTCTGAGGAGGAAGGTTACTTCCTGGGGCAGCTCATTCCCCAGCCCAGGGTTCCTAGCAGGTATCAATACTACACTGATGACTTCCCAACACGCGTTACGGCCATGTCGCCTAACGACTCACGGACTAAATCCAGAAAGAAGGGTCACAGAGGCAAGAACTGTATCATTTCATAATCTAGATGTAAATTCTGTTTTACTTCCAGGACTAATAATTTGTGGACAGGTGGGGACATCAGCTGTTCTTTGTAGTTTGACTTGCTGAACATAATATTGGACGCGAACAAAACATTGTCCATTGTATTGGGCATAATGACATCTTATTATGGGTCATGTCTAACACTCAAACCAGAAGACATTTTCTCCTTTTCTTTTTATAAAAATTGCCAAAAAATGTTTTTTTTTTTTTTTTTTACAACATTGTATGATGAACCATTGAAAGTATTCCAGCAATACCATTGTGTGTATTAAACAGCAATTAATGCACTACTGTTATTGCTGACAAGGAGAGGAATAGTTAGTAAAGTAGACTTCTAGACACTAACCAAAATAATTATTTAATAGTACAAAATATGAATGTATATATTGTTAAGTTAAAATGTTAATACTGGTATTTTTATATCCCTGGGTTTTGACTAAGATTTTTCTGGTTTTGATGTAAACAGAGCTGGCGTAGGGAGGCGGGACAAGCTGTTATTGTAGTAACAAGCAGACCTATTTTGCACGCATCACTTGTCAATCAATCAAGGCTTTATAAAAAAATAATAATAATGTTGCCGGGATACAGACCATCTGCTTACTCAAATCAAAGTGCCATAATATCTGGTTTCTGATGTTTCTGGTAACAATTAACCGTTTCTGGTAACATTTTACACGAAGTTGCTCTTAAACCTCTCAACATCAATGTAAAGTGATACCCTGTGTCTTTCCTGTATTCCAATGTTTACGCTATTCTCTAACGCGCTTGTCCCTCAGTGTAAAATACAATGTAAAACCAACCTGATGGGAGACAGAGTAATTTACATTACAGAGGTCTTCTCCATACATGCCCTTTAATCAGTGCAGGTCATTATACCATGAATACTTAAAATGTTATGTGATGTAAAGAAGCTTTTAATAAATATTCTTACGAAACGTTTCAGAATTCTTTTCCAGTTTTTCATATGTAGTAGAATAATTGATTTTATAGTGTTTTTTGACAAAGTAAATATTCATATTGGGCAATGCAAATAACTTGGATGGTGTTCAAGCATTGCACCTCAACCAAACACTGACCCACAAAGGCACCAAACCTGATATGTGAATGGTAGATACTAGATAGTCTAAAACTCCATTGACATAAAAAAAAATCATCTTTATTATTATTATTGTTATACTCAAAAATCATTTTCTCACAAATCATCAAAGACATGTCAGTTCCACATATAGAAAGTTGAATTGAACCTGGGACATTTAGAAAGTGTTTCTGTTTTGTTGTTGAGAAAAATAGCACTGGTGGTGAATACAACATTCTGTCAAGAAACACAACATCTAAATCCCACATAACAGGCCAGGACCATTCTGGTTGGAGTAGAACATCCAGTCGATTAACATTTCAAATACTAAAGAAAAGAGGAGAGCAGGAAGAGTTCATAAAACAAGACATCGCTTCTTAACTGGACCTTACTTGCTGAGGATTGTTTGTGGTACCAGTGGATAATGACCTCTAACACGGCACTCTTCACCATTAGATTACCAGTTCAGTAAAAACACTGATGACCGTTCCTATGATTACGCTGGTTAACAGTTTTAAAATCTGTAATTCCTAGATGAACTATTAGCCTAAATTGACATACCAATTCTACTAGTTAAGGACATTGTAGAACCAATACCCTCATCGGGTGGTGAGTAAGTAGCTGAACATGACTTTGAACACTGTTTTTGACGATTGCTGGACATTATCAGTACATATGGGTCCCCTGGATGTGGTGCATCTCTGGCCTAAAACCCAGAAAGATGGAAAAACATGGGGCCAATACTGCTCAAGATATCCATAGTCTTAACACATGGCAGACTCCTGGGAGTCCTGCCCTCACTGTATGCCCAAACTGGAGGCCCAACAATAAGACAGGACCTGATTGGCTCCCTTACAGTAAGATGGGACGTGATTGGCTGTCTTGTCTCAGATGGAGGGTTCCGGTTGCCGTACGACCTCAATCACCTCATCCAGATCGGAGATGAAGTGCTTGAGGTCATCAAGGCAACGCTCCCTGATCTCTCCCAGGTTCTCTCGGAGTGGCGTCTGCAGCTGCTTCTCCAGACTGGCGTCCTTAGCAACCAGCATCTTCACTACCATGCCAAACGTCTCACAGTCCTGTCGGTACACCTGGAAAACAACACAACAATAGAACATCAGAAACAGGAGCCAATAACACATCATATTTTGGTCATTTAGCAGACGCTCTTATCCAGAAGGAATTTCAGTCAGTGCAATATAATACAACAATCACAACACAACATGATCAACAAGAAGAACATATTTTTCGTTGACTACAGAAATAGAACAAACGAACAGTACTAGCTCTTTAGAGATGAGGAACATCAGTACTTCCAAGTCCTTGGAATATGAGGGGCTGGTTTTAGAAACAATTTCCTGATGAGCCCAGAGCTAGCTCACGTCTATGTGCTTGTACAATAAAGGGAGAAGAGAACACCGTGGAGTTAACACACTGTTCATTGTGTCAATACATAGACCCAGGTCCCCTGTCAGCACACAAGCCTTCTTATTGGCTAGCCTGGCCCTGGGGCCAATAAAAACACAGTAGAGGAGTTGAGGCTATAGGGCTTGTAACAGGTGTGAGGGGAACAATGAGAGGAGAGGTGTTAAAACAGCTGATCCACACCTCGTCTTCAACGGCTCACACAGACCAATAAGCAAATACAGTGGGGGAAAAAAGTATTTAGTCAGCCACCAATTGTGCAAGTTCTCCCACTTAAAAAGATGAGAGGCCTGTAATTTTCATCATAGGTACACGTCAACTATGACAGACAAATTGAGATTTTTTTCTCTCCAGAAAATCACATTGTAGGATTTTTTATGAATTTATTTGCAAATTATGGTGGAAAATAAGTATTTGGTCACCTACAAACAAGCAAGATTTCTGGCTCTCACAGACCTGTAACTTCTTCTTTAAGAGGCTCCTCTGTCCTCCACTCATTACCTGTATTAATGGCACCTGTTTTAACTTGTTATCAGTATAAAAAGACACCTGTCCACAACCTCAAACAGTCACACTCCAAACTCCACTATGGCCAAGACCAAAGAGCTGTCAAAGGACACCAGAAACAAAATTGTAGACCTGCACCAGGCTGGGAAGACTGAATCTGCAATAGGTAAGCAGCTTGGTTTGAAGAAATCAACTGTGGGAGCAATTATTAGGAAATGGAAGACATACAAGACCACTGATAATCTCCCTCGATCTGGGGCTCCACGCAAGATCTCACCCCGTGGGGTCAAAATGATCACAAGAACGGTGAGCAAAAATCCCAGAACCACACGGGGGGACCTAGTGAATGACCTGCAGAGAGCTGGGACCAAAGTAACAAAGCCTACCATCAGTAACACACTACGCCGCCAAGGACTCAAATCCTGCAGTGCCAGACGTGTCCCCCTGCTTAAGCCAGTACATGTCCAGGCCCGTCTGAAGTTTTCTAGAGTGCATTTGTGATCCAGAAGATTGAAATCTATGTCAATGCCAAAATATAACTTTTTGGTAAAAACTCAACTCGTCGTGTTTGGACATGCTGAGTTGCATCCAAAGAACACCATACCTACTGTGAAGCATGGGGGTGGAAACATCATGCTTTGGGGCTGTTTTTCTGCAAAGGGACCAGGACGACTGATCCGTGTAAAGGAAAGAATGAATGGGGCCATGTATCGTGAGATTTTGAGTGAAAACCTCCTTCCATCAGCAAGGGCATTGAAGATGAAACGTGGCTGGGTCTTTCAGCATGACAATGATCCCAAACACACCGCCCGGGCAACGAAGGAGTGGCTTCGTAAGAAGCATTTCAAGGTCCTGGAGTGGCCTAGCCAGTCTCCAGATCTCAACCCCATAGAAAATCTTTGGAGGGAGTTGAAAGTCCATGTTGCCCAGCGACAGCCCCAAAACATCACTACTCTAGAGGAGATCTGCATGGAGGAATGGGCCAAAATACCAGCAACAGTGTGTGAAAACCTTGTGAAGACTTACAGAAAACGTTTGACCTGTGTCATTGCCAACAAAGGGTATATAACAAAGTATTGAGAAACTTTTGTTATTGACCAAATACTTATTTTCCACCATAATTTGCAAATAAATTCATTAAAAATCCTACAATGTGATTTTCTGGATTTTTTTTTCTCATTTTGTCTGTCATAGTTGACGTGTACCTATGATGAAAATTACAGGCCTCTCTCATCTTTTTAAGTGGGAGAACTTGCACAATTGGTGGCTGACTAAATACTTTTTTTCCCCCACTGTAATTCCAGTGTGATAATGGAGATTTAAATGGAACAGGAAAGGATAGTATACAAAGCCATGAAGCACATTAGCTACAGTAATTAGCTACAGTAAAGAACTCTTGTTTTCCTGCTTCTTTCTTGAGTAACATACGTTTATATTCTCCTGTCCTCCCAGGTGCGTCAGTGGACGGAGACAGTAAGGAGCATCAGATCCTCTACTCCCTCCACAACCTGCTGGACCCAGAGCCAGAAGACTGTGATAAGATGAGCAACATGGGCACCCCTCAACTCCTCCATGCTCCATCGCAGCGCCAACTCTCTGGATCACCAGGAGGGGGGCAGCAGACCAGAAGGAGGTAGAGGAGGTGCAGAGGGGGCGCAGAGGGTACAGGGGCCAGTGTCTCTCCCCCTCCCGCCCCTCCCTCCTAAACAGGAGATGCCACCTCCTCACCTTCAGCTGCCAGTGTTGAGGAGGAGCAGGTCCCAGTCCACACGGCCACCAGGCCAGCAGATGGTCAAGTTCTCTGAGGACACGGTGGATAACGGGTCTTACCAGAACCTGGCGGTGCGTCAGCCTCCTCAGAGTGAGAGGACGCGTCGGAGGGTGTACCACCCTCACCACGAGGACCCCGACAGGCCACGCCGGCACCACAGCCACCACCGCAACCGCAAAGCCCGCTCGGACAACGCTCTTAACCTCCTGCCTAAGGAACGGGTGCAGAGGCCCTACGAGAGCCAGGGACATGGTCTGAGTTCCCTTCAGGAACATCACGCGGCCCTCTTCAACAAACCTGGCCCTGGTGCTCACAGGCCGCCCCCCTACCCCCACACCACCTCGGACTACTCCCTCCAGGCTCGGGGCGACCGGGATCGCGACCGCTTCCTAGGCGGCCTGTACGCTGACGAGGAAGACTGGTGCTCCACCTGCTCCTCCTCGTCCTCAGACTCTGAGGAGGAAGGTTACTTCCTGGGGCAGCTCATTCCCCAGCCCAGGGTTCCTAGCAGGTATCAATACTACACTGATGACTTCCCAACACGCGTTACGGCCATGTCGCCTAACGACTCACGGACTAAATCCAGAAAGAAGGGTCACAGAGGCAAGAACTGTATCATTTCATAATCTAGATGTAAATTCTGTTTTACTTCCAGGACTAATAATTTGTGGACAGGTGGGGACATCAGCTGTTCTTTGTAGTTTGACTTGCTGAACATAATATTGGACGCGAACAAAACATTGTCCATTGTATTGGGCATAATGACATCTTATTATGGGTCATGTCTAACACTCAAACCAGAAGACATTTTCTCCTTTTCTTTTTATAAAAATTGCCAAAAAATGTTTTTTTTTTTTTTTTTACAACATTGTATGATGAACCATTGAAAGTATTCCAGCAATACCATTGTGTGTATTAAACAGCAATTAATGCACTACTGTTATTGCTGACAAGGAGAGGAATAGTTAGTAAAGTAGACTTCTAGACACTAACCAAAATAATTATTTAATAGTACAAAATATGAATGTATATATTGTTAAGTTAAAATGTTAATACTGGTATTTTTATATCCCTGGGTTTTGACTAAGATTTTTCTGGTTTTGATGTAAACAGAGCTGGCGTAGGGAGGCGGGACAAGCTGTTATTGTAGTAACAAGCAGACCTATTTTGCACGCATCACTTGTCAATCAATCAAGGCTTTATAAAAAAATAATAATAATGTTGCCGGGATACAGACCATCTGCTTACTCAAATCAAAGTGCCATAATATCTGGTTTCTGATGTTTCTGGTAACAATTAACCGTTTCTGGTAACATTTTACGAAGTTGCTCTTAAACCTCTCAACATCAATGTAAAGTGATACCCTGTGTCTTTCCTGTATTCCAATGTTTACGCTATTCTCTAACGCGCTTGTCCCTCAGTGTAAAATACAATGTAAAACCAACCTGATGGGAGACAGAGTAATTTACATTACAGAGGTCTTCTCCATACATGCCCTTTAATCAGTGCAGGTCATTATACCATGAATACTTAAAATGTTATGTGATGTAAAGAAGCTTTTAATAAATATTCTTACGAAACGTTTCAGAATTCTTTTCCAGTTTTTCATATGTAGTAGAATAATTGATTTTATAGTGTTTTTTGACAAAGTAAATATTCATATTGGGCAATGCAAATAACTTGGATGGTGTTCAAGCATTGCACCTCAACCAAACACTGACCCACAAAGGCACCAAACCTGATATGTGAATGGTAGATACTAGATAGTCTAAAACTCCATTGACATAAAAAAAAATCATCTTTATTATTATTATTGTTATACTCAAAAATCATTTTCTCACAAATCATCAAAGACATGTCAGTTCCACATATAGAAAGTTGAATTGAACCTGGGACATTTAGAAAGTGTTTCTGTTTTGTTGTTGAGAAAAATAGCACTGGTGGTGAATACAACATTCTGTCAAGAAACACAACATCTAAATCCCACATAACAGGCCAGGACCATTCTGGTTGGAGTAGAACATCCAGTCGATTAACATTTCAAATACTAAAGAAAAGAGGAGAGCAGGAAGAGTTCATAAAACAAGACATCGCTTCTTAACTGGACCTTACTTGCTGAGGATTGTTTGTGGTACCAGTGGATAATGACCTCTAACACGGCACTCTTCACCATTAGATTACCAGTTCAGTAAAAACACTGATGACCGTTCCTATGATTACGCTGGTTAACAGTTTTAAAATCTGTAATTCCTAGATGAACTATTAGCCTAAATTGACATACCAATTCTACTAGTTAAGGACATTGTAGAACCAATACCCTCATCGGGTGGTGAGTAAGTAGCTGAACATGACTTTGAACACTGTTTTTGACGATTGCTGGACATTATCAGTACATATGGGTCCCCTGGATGTGGTGCATCTCTGGCCTAAAACCCAGAAAGATGGAAAAACATGGGGCCAATACTGCTCAAGATATCCATAGTCTTAACACATGGCAGACTCCTGGGAGTCCTGCCCTCACTGTATGCCCAAACTGGAGGCCCAACAATAAGACAGGACCTGATTGGCTCCCTTACAGTAAGATGGGACGTGATTGGCTGTCTTGTCTCAGATGGAGGGTTCCGGTTGCCGTACGACCTCAATCACCTCATCCAGATCGGAGATGAAGTGCTTGAGGTCATCAAGGCAACGCTCCCTGATCTCTCCCAGGTTCTCTCGGAGTGGCGTCTGCAGCTGCTTCTCCAGACTGGCGTCCTTAGCAACCAGCATCTTCACTACCATGCCAAACGTCTCACAGTCCTGTCGGTACACCTGGAAAACAACACAACAATAGAACATCAGAAACAGGAGCCAATAACACATCATATTTTGGTCATTTAGCAGACGCTCTTATCCAGAAGGAATTTCAGTCAGTGCAATATAATACAACAATCACAACACAACATGATCAACAAGAAGAACATATTTTTCGTTGACTACAGAAATAGAACAAACGAACAGTACTAGCTCTTTAGAGATGAGGAACATCAGTACTTCCAAGTCCTTGGAATATGAGGGGCTGGTTTTAGAAACAATTTCCTGATGAGCCCAGAGCTAGCTCACGTCTATGTGCTTGTACAATAAAGGGAGAAGAGAACACCGTGGAGTTAACACACTGTTCATTGTGTCAATACATAGACCCAGGTCCCCTGTCAGCACACAAGCCTTCTTATTGGCTAGCCTGGCCCTGGGGCCAATAAAAACACAGTAGAGGAGTTGAGGCTATAGGGCTTGTAACAGGTGTGAGGGGAACAATGAGAGGAGAGGTGTTAAAACAGCTGATCCACACCTCGTCTTCAACGGCTCACACAGACCAATAAGCAAATACAGAGGGGAAAAAAGTATTTAGTCAGCCACCAATTGTGCAAGTTCTCCCACTTAAAAAGATGAGAGGCCTGTAATTTTCATCATAGGTACACGTCAACTATGACAGACAAATTGAGATTTTTTTTCTCCAGAAAATCACATTGTAGGATTTTTATGAATTTATTTGCAAATTATGGTGGAAAATAAGTATTTGGTCACCTACAAACAAGCAAGATTTCTGGCTCTCACAGACCTGTAACTTCTTCTTTAAGAGGCTCCTCTGTCCTCCACTCATTACCTGTATTAATGGCACCTGTTTTAACTTGTTATCAGTATAAAAAGACACCTGTCCACAACCTCAAACAGTCACACTCCAAACTCCACTATGGCCAAGACCAAAGAGCTGTCAAAGGACACCAGAAACAAAATTGTAGACCTGCACCAGGCTGGGAAGACTGAATCTGCAATAGGTAAGCAGCTTGGTTTGAAGAAATCAACTGTGGGAGCAATTATTAGGAAATGGAAGACATACAAGACCACTGATAATCTCCCTCGATCTGGGGCTCCACGCAAGATCTCACCCCGTGGGGTCAAAATGATCACAAGAACGGTGAGCAAAAATCCCAGAACCACACGGGGGGACCTAGTGAATGACCTGCAGAGAGCTGGGACCAAAGTAACAAAGCCTACCATCAGTAACACACTACGCCGCCAAGGACTCAAATCCTGCAGTGACAGACGTGTCCCCCTGCTTAAGCCAGTACATGTCCAGGCCCGTCTGAAGTTTTCTAGAGTGCATTTGATTCCAAAGAGGATTGGGAGATGTCTATGTCAATCAAAATATAACTTTTTTGGTAAAAACTCAACTCGTCGTGTTTGGAACAATGCTGAGTTGCATCCAAAGAACACCATACCTACTGTGAAGCATGGGGGTGGAAACATCATGCTTTGGGGCTGTTTTTCTGCAAAGGGACCAGGACGACTGATCCGTGTAAAGGAAAGAATGAATGGGGCCATGTATCGTGAGATTTTGAGTGAAAACCTCCTTCCATCAGCAAGGGCATTGAAGATGAAACGTGGCTGGGTCTTTCAGCATGACAATGATCCCAAACACACCGCCGGGCAACGAAGGAGTGGCTTCGTAAGAAGCATTTCAAGGTCCTGGAGTGGCCTAGCCAGTCTCCAGATCTCAACCCCATAGAAAATCTTTGGAGGGAGTTGAAAGTCCGTGTTGCCCAGCAACAGCCCCAAAACATCACTGCTCTAGAGGAGATCTGCATGGAGGAATGGGCCAAAATACCAGCAACAGTGTGTGAAAACCTTGTGAAGACTTACAGAAAACGTTTGACCTATGTCATTGCCAACAACGGGTATATAACAAAGTATTAAGAAACTTTTGTTATTGACCAAATACTTATTTTCCACCATAATTTGCAAATAAATTCATAAAAAATCCTACAATGTGATATTCTGGAATTTCTTTTTTCATTTTGTCTGTCATAGTTGACGTGTACCTATGATGAAAATTACAGGCCTCTCTCATCTTTTTAAGTGGGAGAACTTGCACAATTGGTGGCTGACTAAATACTTTTTTCCCCCACTGTATACTGCTGATGTCATACAAGGTCAAACCTAGTGCACATTCTAATGATTTGATCAGAGGATTGGTTTAGCTTATCTAAAATGAATTCAATCCAACATCAACATTAGAGGAAACTGTCAAGACAAATTTGGATTACAAGAGCTAAATAAAAGAAGGCATTAAATCTGTAATCTTTCCCATCACGATAACTCACAAACTGAAACATGCACTGACAAGGAAAGATTTAAATAACGGAGGGAAAACACCAAGATAAGACACTGTTGAACTGTCATTAAGATGAAAAACAGTCCACCCCATTGCCCCAGGGTGACACCTGGAAAAGGTTCTCACCATAAACATGCAGAGGGAGAGAGAAAAGTGGAAAAGTGGCCTGTTTATAATTGTGACCTACTACAGACCAACATGAGAGCAGAGAATACATGCAGTCAGGATCATTATGGACATTCCAACATGGTCCACTCACTATTCCTTTGTTACCACACCCGGACAGCCCTTAGAATCTCTCTCCACTGCATACTTAGAGATGTCTCAGACAGCACAGGGCCGTGCCGTCCTGAGTAGTGTTAGCTTCCAGCTACAGTCCTTTTTCCCAGGGCCTCAGTCTCTGACAGTCTGCAGCTATAAGAGGTGAGTCACTGTCAGCCTTTAGGAAACTAACACAGACCTGTCACTCTATTCTCTTTCTCCCCTACTCTCTCTTTTTTCTGTCTCTCTCCATCTCTCTCTCTCTCTCTCTCTCTCTCCTCTACGGGCTCCTGTCCTGTGTGAACAGTGAGTTGAACGATTACTAATCTTCTCTTTGTGCCAGACTGGCTTCAAATGCCTTCGGTTGAATTTTTCTGGATTTATTTATCCGTATATATGCATATACAAAACCAGTCAAAAGTTTGGACACACCTACTCATTCAAGGGTTTTTCTTCATTTTTACTTCCAGGTGACTACCTCATGAAGCTGGTTGAGAGAATGCCAAGAGTGTGTAAAGCTGTCGTCAAGGCAAAGGATGGCTACTTTGAAGAATCTCAAATATATTTTGATTTGTTGGTTACTACATGATTCCATATCTGATATTTCATAGTTTTGATGATGTCTTCACTATTATTCTACAATGTAGAAAATAGTAAAAATAAAGAAAAACCCTTGAAATGAGTAGGTGTGTCCAAACTTTTGACTGGTACTGTATATTTTTTAACTGTTCTTGGGATATAATTATTGTTTGGATAACCTTATTTATTATGTATTGCTTTTTATTTTATTTGTAAATTATTTTAGTCACTCTTTATGCGATGCACACTGCAGAGAACACCGGAAGAAGAATTCACAGAATTATCACAGTGAATTGTTGTAATGTCTGTTTATGTGTCATATTTGACACAAAAATAAAATGTAATTCATTCACTCATTAGACCTAGCAGAAAGTCATCATCAGGAGACATGGTTGAGTTTAGGTCAAATATAGATTTAGTCTAATTTAGATTAGATTATTAATTATCTGGATTCTAGGGATCAGTAAGCCAGGCAGATACAGGAAGCTAACAGGCCTGGGGGAGTGAGTGTGTGCGCACGTGTGTGTGTTAAAAAAAAACAACGTTTTATTTAACCTTTATTTAACTAGGCAAGTCTGTTAAGAACAAATTCTTATTTACAATGACGGCCTACACCGGCCAAACCCGGACGACTCTGGGCCAATTGTGCGCCGCCCTATGCGACTTCCAATCACGGGCGGATTGTGATACAGCCTGGAATCGAACCAGGGGGTCTGTAGAGACGACCTCTAGCACTGAGACGCAGTGCCTTAGACCGCTGAGACGCAGTGCCTTAGACCGCTGCGCCACTCGGGAGCCCTGTGTGTGTTGGAGTTGAAGACGAGCCACAGCTGAGTTTGGCTGGGCAGGAATGTGAAGGTTGGGGGGGGACGACGCGACGACGACGACTAGATGAGGACATCTAAACTGGGTTACAGTCAGGATGCATCCCAAATGGCACCCTATTCCCTATATAGTGCACTCCTTTAAACAAGGGCCCATGCGGCAATTTGGGACACAGCCTCAGTCATCCACCTATTTTTAGCCAATCACAATGTTGCTGGGCGTGGACTAGAGCCAGGCTATGTAAGGAAGGCAGACATTCCATCTCAAGAGGCCATGATAATGAAATCACATGAAACCTCTAATGGCTATAATATTAGATGTATGTTAATCAAGAGCCGTACCCATTCATACACGTACATAAATGACTGTGTTAATCAGCACTTCATTGTGTTAAGGCTGTATTGTTAGTTCTATAGTAATAGAGATGGTCAGGCAACATAGTGAGTGTATTTCCAACCTCAAATCCTTAGTTCCTATACCATGAGTGGTTTAGATTCATAGGTAGGCTATACTGATAATGACCAGAATTAAGTTGTTAATAACAGGAGGTACCAATCAGTCCAACGCAGGAAGTGCCATGTTCCAACTCCTAACAATGCTTAGAATGCATTTCATAGAGCAAACTGTACTTTCACATACTTCCTGTGTGACCCTGTTACCCAATCAAGGAGGAAGTTGCTCTTGACCACTGGAGGTGTGGGTGGCTGTGGGTTTGGGTCCTGTTGTTGAGCCTATTGCTTTGAGCACGGAGGCGTTGACTGGTGGGAGTGCAGGGCCTGATCTCTGGGCTGTGGATCAGAGAGATACCGTACACCGGAAGGACAGGGAGGGGACCCAGCCGGGACACGGAGACAGGGTCCACAGCCCCTCTCTGATTAGAGCCTGGGGGCTGAGGAGGAGGAGAGGCCACACATAGTGGCTTTGGAGCTTAAAGGGTCACTATTAAATCAAAACATGCTACCGGCTTTCCAGGTTATGAGGGGTTCGGCCTACCTCATAACCTGTGTCCCAAACGGCACCCCATTCCCTACATAGAGCCCTGGTCAAAAGTAGTGCACTATAGAGGGAATAGGGCACCATTTGGGACACAGCCCTAGTCTGGTGCCACATTCTAGATGATGATGAATAGGCCCTATACAGACTGAATGCCACCCATGCCTTTCTACCACTCCATGGCAGTGAGCTAAGCTTGTAGCGCCATTCATATGCCTCCTCCTCCTCTACTGTGAGAAGGCCATGGAGGTGGAATTTAGTCCAATTTCACTTAGCTACAAACACACACAGGAGGTATGTAGGCTATATGGGACTACAGGTGGTATGTGAAAACCGTAGAGGGTTGAGGCTGCCAGTATAGGCTAAGTGTACAGTGGAGGAGATGGCTAGACCAGATTGTGGAGGGAAAATAAACATATCTTTGTGTGTGTGTGTGTGCGGTTGACATCTGGTTGACACTTGTTGAGCGGTTAACCATTACTGCAGAGGAGAGCCTCATTTCACTTCACAGACCTTTCTAATGTGAAATAAGGGGGGTTGTTTCTTGAAAGGATTCCATGCCGTGTCGCGTAACTATGCATGATCTGAGGACATAAACAAACACTTCAATCACTTGGTTTGGAAAAGAGCAGCAAAGTGAAACCTCAGAGGATAAAAACAGATGCTGTTGAGGAGAGGCCCAGTGCTCTCAGGAATAGTTTCTCTAAAGCAATGCTTCTTTATTCAGATAGAAAGAGGACTGAACAATAGGTTTTGAAGTACTGGTTTGGGACATCTCTTTTGCGTTCTCTGACAGCACATCACGTCAAATACAAGCCTACGCTTCAACCACACAAAAAGGAGCTTTCTATTGAAATATTACTGTCCATCTATCTCACTGTCAGTTTGCAGTGAGATCAAGACAAACTTCAATGTGACACATAAAGGTATTGCTTTCAACATAAACATTACATCTTATTATGAATTTAATGCTAGATGTGTTCTCTGACTAGACCTAGAGCTGACCAGATGTGTTCTCTGACTAGACCTAGAGGAGAGCTGACCAGATGTGTTCTCTGACTAGACCTGGAGGAGAGCTGACCAGATGTGTTCTCTGACCAGACTTGGAGGAGAGCTGACCAGATGTGTTCTCTGACTAGACCTAGAGGAGAGCTGACCAGATGTGTTCTCTGACTAGACCTGGAGGAGAGCTGACCAGATGTGTTCTCTGACTAGACCTAGAGGAAAGCTGACCAGATGTGTTCTCTGACTAGACCTGGAGGAGAGCTGACCAGATGTGTTCTCTGCGACCAAGCTGACCAGATGTGTTCTCTGACTAGACCTGGAGGAGAGCTGACCAGATGTGCCCTCTGACCAGACCTAGAGGAGAGCTATGTTTAACAACACGATCCTTACTATGGCCCCCTCAAACTTTTTTCTCTGAGGGAAGAGGGCATAAAGCGTTTATGAAGCTGCCGTGTCAGCACTGTTGTAACGGCCATGCTCTGAGGTGCAGCTCCACAGAAGGGCTCTGTGTGTGTTAGTGTCCTCCTGGGGTAGAGAGCTATCTCAGGTTTAATGAGCTCAGTAAAACAGCAGAGATGGCCTTCATTAGCTCACTGGGCGCATTGGATAACACACACACACACACACACACACACACACACAAACACACACGCCTCGGGTGCTTTCTATCTCACCCCTTGCCTGCATTTTCATTCTCAAATTGAAAAGGCATTTTCCTGGGTCGTACATGTCTGCTGTGCAGGGATAGAACGAGTAAGGAACAGTTAAGACCTAAGGGAAAACCATGGGTGAGCTGGGTGGTGGGAGGCTGGGTGGTGTTATATAAACCTGGGCTGAACTAGGCTGGTGGTAGTGGTGGTATATAAACCTGGGCTGAGCTAGGCTGGTGGTGGTATATAAACCTGGGCTGAGCTAGGCTGGTGGTGGTATATAAACCTGGGCTGCGCTAGGCTGGTGGTGGTGGTGGTATATAAACCTGGGCTGAGCTAGGCTGGTGGTGGTGGTGGTATATAAACCTAGGCTGAAGGTGGTGGTGGTATATAAACCTAGGCTGAACTAGGCTGGTTGTGGTGGTGGTATATAAACCTGGGCTGAACTAGGCTGCTGGTGGTGGTATATAAACCTAGGCTGAACTAGGCTGCTGGTGGTGGTGGTGGTATATAAACCTGGGCTGAACTAGGCTGCTGGTGGTGGTGGTGGTATATAAACCTGGGCTGAACTAGGCTGCTGGTGGTGGTGGTGGTATATAAACCTGGGCTGAACTAGGCTGCTGGTGGTGGTGGTACATAAACCTGGGCTGAACTAGGCTGCTGGTGGTGGTGGTATATAAACCTGGGCTGAACTAGGCTGCTGGTGGTGGTGGTATATAAACATGGGCTGAACTAGGCTGGTGGTGGTATATAAACCTGGGCTGAACTAGGCTGGTGGTGGTGGCATATAAACCTGGGCTGAACTAGGCTGCTGGTGGTGGTGGTATATAAACCTAGGATGAACTAGGCTGGTGGTGGTGGTATATAAACCTGGGCTGAACTAGGCAGGTGGTGGTGGTATATAAACCTGGGCTGAACTAGGCAGGTGGTGGTGGTGGTATATAAACCTGGGCTGAACTAGGCTGCTGGTGGTGGTGGCATATAAACCTGGGCTGAACTAGGCTGCTGGTGGTGGTGGTATATAAACCTGGGCTGAACTAGGCTGCTGGTGGTGGTGGTATATAAACCTGGGCTGAACAAGGCTGCTGGTGGTGGTGGTATATAAACCTGGGCTGAACTAGGCTAGTGGTGGTGGTATATAAACCTGGGCTGAACTAGGCTGCTGGTGGTATATAAACCTAGGCTGAACTAGGCTGCTGGTGGTGGTGGTATATAAACCTTGGCTGAACTAGGCTGCTGGTGGTGGTGGTATATAAACCTGGGCTGAACTAGGCTGCTGGTGGTGGTGGTATATAAACCTGGGCTGAACTAGGCTAGTGGTGGTGGTATATAAACCTGGGCTGAACTAGGCTGCTGGTGGTATATAAACCTGGGCTGAACTAGGCTGATGGTGGTGGTATATAAACCTGGGCTGAACTAGGCTGGTGGTGGTGGTGGTATATAAACCTAGGCTGAACTAGGCTGGTGGTGGTGGTATATAAACCTGGGCTGAACTAGGCTGCTGGTGGTGGTGGTGGTATATAAACCTGGGCTGAACTAGGCTGCTGGTGGTGGTGGTATATAAACCTGGGCTGAACTAGGCTGCTGGTGGTGGTGGTATATAAACCTGGGCTGAACTAGGCTGGTGGTGGTGGTATATAAACCTGGGCTGAACTAGGCTGCTGGTGGTGGTGGTATATAAACCTGGGCTGAACTAGGCTGCTGGTGGTGGTGGTATATAAACCTGGGCTGAACTAGGCTAGTGGTGGTGGTATATAAACCTGGGCTGAACTAGGCTGCTGGTGGTATATAAACCTAGGCTGAACTAGGCTGCTGGTGGTGGTGGTATATAAACCTTGGCTGAACTAGGCTGCTGGTGGTGGTGGTATATAAACCTGGGCTGAACTAGGCTGCTGGTGGTGGTGGTATATAAACCTGGGCTGAACTAGGCTAGTGGTGGTGGTATATAAACCTGGGCTGAACTAGGCTGCTGGTGGTATATAAACCTGGGCTGAACTAGGCTGGTGGTGGTGGTATATAAACCTGGGCTGAACTAGGCTGGTGGTGGTGGTGGTATATAAACCTAGGCTGAACTAGGCTGGTGGTGGTGGTATATAAACCTGGGCTGAACTAGGCTGCTGGTGGTGGTGGTGGTATATAAACCTGGGCTGAACTAGGCTGCTGGTGGTGGTGGTATATAAACCTGGGCTGAACTAGGCTGCTGGTGGTGGTGGTATATAAACCTGGGCTGAACTAGGCTGGTGGTGGTGGTATATAAACCTGGGCTGAACTAGGCTGCTGGTGGTGGTGGTGGTATATAAACCTGGGCTGAACTAGGCTGCTGGTGGTGGTGGTATATAAACCTGGGCTGAACTAGGCTGCTGGTGGTGGTGGTATATAAACCTGGGCTGAACTAGGCTGGTGGTGGTGGTATATAAACCTGGGCTGAACTAGGCTGCTGGTGGTGGTGGTATATAAACCTGGGCTGAACTAGGCTGCTGGTGGTGGTGGTATATAAACCTGGGCTGAACTAGGCTGCGGTGGTGGTGGTATATAAACCTGGCTGAACTAGGCTGCTGGTGGTGGTGGTATATAAACCTGGGCTGAACTAGGCTGCTGGTGGTGGTGGTATATAAACCTGGGCTGAACTAGGCTACTGGTGGTGGTGGTATATAAACCTGGGCTGAACTAGGCTGCTGGTGGTGGTATATAAACCTGGGCTGAACTAGGCTGGTGGTGGTGGTATATAAACCTGGGCTGAACTAGGCTGGTGGTGGTGGTGGTATATAAACCTAGGCTGAACTAGGCTGGTGGTGGTGGTATATAAACCTGGGCTGAACTAGGCTGCTGGTGGTGGTGGTGGTATATAAACCTGGGCTGAACTAGGCTGCTGGTGGTGGTGGTATATAAACCTGGGCTGAACTAGGCTGCTGGTGGTGGTGGTATATAAACCTGGGCTGAACTAGGCTGGTGGTGGTGGTATATAAACCTGGGCTGAACTAGGCTGCTGGTGGTGGTGGTGGTATATAAACCTGGGCTGAACTAGGCTGCTGGTGGTGGTGGTATATAAACCTGGGCTGAACTAGGCTGCTGGTGGTGGTGGTATATAAACCTGGGCTGAACTAGGCTGGTGGTGGTGGTATATAAACCTGGGCTGAACTAGGCTGCTGGTGGTGGTGGTATATAAACCTGGGCTGAACTAGGCTGCTGGTGGTGGTGGTATATAAACCTGGGCTGAACTAGGCTAGTGGTGGTGGTATATAAACCTGGGCTGAACTAGGCTGCTGGTGGTATATAAACCTAGGCTGAACTAGGCTGCTGGTGGTGGTGGTATATAAACCTTGGCTGAACTAGGCTGCTGGTGGTGGTGGTATATAAACCTGGGCTGAACTAGGCTGCTGGTGGTGGTGGTATATAAACCTGGGCTGAACTAGGCTAGTGGTGGTGGTATATAAACCTGGGCTGAACTAGGCTGCATGTGGTATATAAACCTGGGCTGAACTAGGCTGGTGGTGGTGGTATATAAACCTGGGCTGAACTAGGCTGGTGGTGGTGGTGGTATATAAACCTAGGCTGAACTAGGCTGGTGGTGGTGGTATATAAACCTGGGCTGAACTAGGCTGCTGGTGGTGGTGGTGGTATATAAACCTGGGCTGAACTAGGCTGCTGGTGGTGGTGGTATATAAACCTGGGCTGAACTAGGCTGCTGGTGGTGGTGGTATATAAACCTGGGCTGAACTAGGCTGGTGGTGGTGGTATATAAACCTGGGCTGAACTAGGCTGCTGGTGGTGGTGGTATATAAACCTGGGCTGAACTAGGCTGCTGGTGGTGGTGGTATATAAACCTGGGCTGAACTAGGCTAGTGGTGGTGGTATATAAACCTGGGCTGAACTAGGCTGCTGGTGGTATATAAACCTAGGCTGAACTAGGCTGCTGGTGGTGGTGGTATATAAACCTTGGCTGAACTAGGCTGCTGGTGGTGGTGGTATATAAACCTGGGCTGAACTAGGCTGCTGGTGGTGGTGGTATATAAACCTGGGCTGAACTAGGCTAGTGGTGGTGGTATATAAACCTGGGCTGAACTAGGCTGCTGGTGGTATATAAACCTGGGCTGAACTAGGCTGGTGGTGGTGGTATATAAACCTGGGCTGAACTAGGCTGGTGGTGGTGGTGGTATATAAACCTAGGCTGAACTAGGCTGGTGGTGGTGGTATATAAACCTGGGCTGAACTAGGCTGCTGGTGGTGGTGGTGGTGGTATATAAACCTGGGCTGAACTAGGCTGCTGGTGGTGGTGGTATATAAACCTGGGCTGAACTAGGCTGCTGGTGGTGGTGGTATATAAACCTGGGCTGAGCTAGGCTGGTGGTGGTATATAAACCTGGTATGTATGTATGGGTGTCTGGCTATTTGCAGTAATGCAGGAGGGAGCCAGGGTACTAGCTACAGAAACACACTGATATGAAACCATGACTCGGCCCAGGAACTTTTAGCTGACAGCTAACAGGATAAGGAAAAACTCCAGGCCCTAATTACACTAATGTTTTTCAAGCTTTTCCTGACCACATGACCTGATTGATTATGGCAAAGTCTCTTTTGAGAAAGCATTTCACTGTATTATTATACATATGACAAATACACTGAAGCATGAATGTGGCCTAACCACGCCTGAGACATGGCTGTGTTAGGTACCTTCTCTATTTCCCGGGCCTTGGCTGCGATGGCCAGCGCTCGGCGCTCCTGGAAGTCATCCAGGGTCTTGGGGGTCTCATCGATGGAGGGCAGGCCCTCCTCGCGGTCCCCCTCCAGGATATGAGCCACCTCCTGGGGAGAAAGAGAGAGATGGTGGCCTGGTTACTCTACTGTCTGAAGAAAGGATTTCTGAATATTGAACATAAGCTTAGTTTATTTCATATTAATTTAAGTCTATTTTAAGTTCAATTTAAAACAAAAAACCTAACTTTTTAAAAGCATAAAGTACTTCTGCATTGTCCCCTCTGCTATCATTGCCAGTGATTCGATATGAGTGTTCCCCTCAAACAGTGTGGTCATACCCAGAGAGTCCAAAACACACACAGTGCTCTGGTCAGTATCTAAGTGGAGCTTTCCCTCCTTTTAGGTTTCAGCTGTGCATCATGGGAAAAGTTTAAATAAGCCCACAGAGAAATAGCCAAAACAAAATGAGACGTTTGCATTGCATAAAGTACTGTGATCAAATCACATAGCAGAGCTCCAACTAACCATCTATAGTAGAGAGAGAGATCAGCCAGCCAAGCAATATTATCCCTCCCTCCCCACTGGGTATAATAGACTGACCCCACAGCGATGGCAGCAGCCGCATGTCAGAGACTAAGACAGGGAGAAACGAGGCCAACTTCGATCATTGCTTCTATACTGCTGGATCTCGCCGTCTCTCTCTCTTTCAACCTCTCCCCCTCTGCATCGCTCAATCCTCATTTCCTATTGTACATTAAGGGGCTAGCTAGAGGACTGGGGAAGCAGAGAGCTGGCTACGCTTGATTAAATACGCTCATTCTGGAGAGAGGAAGCAAGTGAAGTCGCATTAGTGACCCTCCATCCTCCAAGAAGAAGAAAATAGAAAAATATATGAAAATGGGGGATCACAAAGCCAAGCATGGAGGGCAACCAGGAAGAGAGTGAGTGGGGCTCTAAAAAATATATGATGTGAAAAGATCTGATGTGATTGGCCAAAATATCAATTAGTGGAAAGAAATCAGAATGGGGTTGCCTGTGTAAACGCAGCCAGGCTCTCTCTCTCCCAGTCCCACTTCAATGTCCAGCCTTTACAAACACATCATAAAGAAACCCTAAGCATCCCAGATACACTACCAGTAAAAAAAAGTTTGGACACACCTACTCATTCAAGGGTTTTTCTTTATTTTTACTATTTTTTACATTGTAGAATAATAGTGAAGACATCAAAACTATGAAATAACACATATGGAATCATGTAGTAACCCAAAAAGTGTTAAACAAATCAAAATATATTTTAGATTTGAGATTCTTCAAAGTAGCCACCCTTTGCATTGATGACAGCTTTGCACACTCTTGGCATTCTCTCAACCAGCTTCATGAGGTAGTCACCTGGAATTCATTTCTTTAAAATGTGGAATTTCTTTCCTTCTTAATGCATTTGAGCCAATCAGTTGTGTTGTGACAAGGTAGGGGGGGTATACAGAAGACAGCCCTATTTGGTAAAAGACCAAGTCCATATTATGGCAGCTCAAATAAGCAAAGAGAAACATCAGTCCATCATTACTTTAAGACATGAAGGTCAGTCATTACGGAACATTTGAAGAACTTTGAAAGTTTCTTCAAGTGCAGTCGCAAAAACCATCAAGCGCTATGATGAAACTGGCTCTCATGAGGACCGCCACAGGAATGGAAGACCCAGAGTTACCTCTGCTGCAGAGGATAAGTTCATTAGAGTTACCAGCCTCAGAAATTGCAGCCCAAATAAATGCTTCACAGTTCAAGTCACAGACACATCTCAACATCAATTGTTCAGAGGGGACTGTGTGAATCAGGCCTTGTGATGATCTCCGCATGTGTAGTTCCCACTGTAAAGCATGGAGGAGGTGGTGTTATGGTGCTTTGCTGGTGACACTGTCAGCGATTTATTTAGAATTCAAGGCACACTTAACCAGCATGGCTACCACAGCATTCTGCAGCAATATGCCATCACATCTGGTTTGGGCTTAGTGGGACTGTTATTTATTTTTCAACAGGACAATGACACAACACACCTGGGCTATTTTACCAAGAAGGATAGTGATGGAGTGCTGCATCAGATGACCTGGCCTCCACAATCCCCCAACCTCAACCAAATTGAGATGGTTTGGGATGAGTTGGACTGTAGAGTGAAGGAAAAGCAGCCAACAAGTGCTCAGCATGTGGGAACTCCTTCAAGACTGTTGGAAAAGCATTCCAGGTGAAGCTGGTTGAGAGAATGCCAAGAGTGTGCAAAGCTGTCATCAAGGCAAAGGGTGGCTATTTGATGAATCTCAAATATAAAATATATTTTGATTTGTTTAACACTTTTTTTGGTTACTACATGATTCCATATGTGTTATTTCATAGTTTTGATGTCTTCACTATTATTCTACAATGTAGAAAATAGTAAAAATAAAGAAACACTCTTGAATGAGTAGGTGTGTCCAAACCTTTGACTGGTAGAGTATGTATAAGCCTGAGCAGTTACCCTGTGAGACCTGGTGCCTGTGTGTGTCTGTGTTCTCCTAAGGATAACTCCCAAAAGCAAGAGTGTTTATTGAACCTACACGGTCTCCCATTAAAATGAGTTTACTAACGGCAGAGCTCTTTGATCTTGTCTAAGGTTATGGGTTCTAAAACAGGGAGAGGGGTGGAGAACACACCGCCTGAATGCCTGTCGTGACCAGATCAAACAGAGGGATGGAGGGGGTCGCAGGACTCTCACAAAAAAAAAAATCTACTTTCATCACAGAGGGTTTATTGGTGTGTACACGCACGCACACACACACACACACACACACAATCTCCAAGGGAGGTACCGTGCAGTGTGGGCCTTCAGATCTCTGGGAGGATAAAGCTTCAGAAAGTGTCTGGCTAGTTTCAAACAGTTGTCTAAATGTCAATCCGATCAAAAGAATGATCATACCCAGAGTATACAGCAAATATTTACTAACACAACTGGCATCAGATGCTTGACAGCGTTTGAACAGTTCTAAGATGTTCCGGAATAGTTTAAGAGGTTTGTTTGTTAGAGATGATATGATGAAACAGAGACCATAGTTAATGTAGCGTCACTAGCGTAACAGGCAGCTCTATGTATTCAGTATGGTGGAGCATCAGGCAGCTCTATGTATTCAGTATGGTGGAGCATCAGGCAGCTTTATGTATTCAGTATGGTGGAGCATCAGGCAGCTCTATGTATTCAGTATGGTGGAGCATCAGGCAGCTCTATGTATTCAGTATGGTGGGCCATCAGGCAGCTCTATGTATTCAGTATGGTGGAGCATCAGGCAGCTCTATGTATTCAGTATGGTGGAGCATCAGGCAGCTCTATGTATTCAGTATGGTGGAGCATCAGGCAGCTCTATGTATTCAGTATGGTGGAGCATCAGGCAGCTCTATGTATTCAGTATGGTGGAGCATCAGGCAGCTCTATGTATTCAGTATGGTGGAGCATCAGGCAGCTCTATGTATTCAGTATGGTGGAGCATCAGGTAGCTCTATGTATTCAGTATGGTGGGCCATCAGGCAGCTCTATGTATTCAGTATGGTGGAGCATCAGGCAGCTCTATGTATTCAGTATGGTGGGCCATCAGGCAGCTCTATGTATTCAGTATGGTGGAGCATCAGGCAGCTCTATGTATTCAGTATGGTGGGCCATCAGGCAGCTCTATGTATTCAGTATGGTGGAGCATCAGGCAGCTCTATGTATTCAGTATGGTGGAGCATCAGGCAGCTCTATGTATTCAGTATGGTGGGCCATCAGAGATACATGGCGTGTGGTAATAGAGACAGTGGTGAACATGGCGTGATCAATGGTGCTGATGACACTCATACACTCACACCCTTTCAGGCATGGCACTGGTCTGGGATGGCTCTACCCGCTGGCCTGCTGCTAGTCTCTAGGTTTATCTGGCCCAGTGGGCCTGCTGCTAGTCTCTAGGTTTATCTGGCCCAGTGGGCCTGCTGCTAGTCTCTAGGTTTATCTGGCCCAGTGGGCCTGCTGCTAGTCTCTAGGTTTATCTGGCCCAGTGGGCCTGCTGCTAGTCTCTAGGTTTATCTGGCCCAGTGGGCCTGCTGCTAGTCTCTAGGTTTATCTGGCCCAGTGGGCCTGCTGCTAGTCTCTAGGGTTTATCTGCCCCAGTGGGCCTGCTGCTAGTCTCTAGGTTTATCTGGCCCAGTGGGCCTGCTGCTAGTCTCTAGGTTTATCTGGCCCAGTGGGCCTGCTGCTAGTCTCTAGGTTTATTTGCCCCCGTGGGCCTGCTGCTAGTCTCTAGGTTTATCTGGCCCAGTGGGCCTGCTGCTAGTCTCTAGGTTTATTTGGCCCCGTGGGCCTGCTGCTAGACTCTAGGTTTATCTGGCCCAGTGGGCCTGCTGCTAGTCTCTAGGTTTATCTGGCCCAGTGGGCCTGCTGCTAGTCTCTAGGTTTATTTGGCCCAGTGGGCCTGCTGCTAGTCTCTAGGTTTATTTGGCCCAGTGGGTCTGCTGCTAGTCTCTAGGTTTAATTGCCCCCGTGGGCCTGCTGCTAGTCTCTAGGTTTATCTGGCCCAGTGGGCCTGCTGCTAGTCTCTAGGTTTATTTGGCCCAGTGGGCCTGCTGCTAGTCTCTAGGTTTATCTGGCCCAGTGGGCCTGCTGCTAGGCTCTAGGTGTATCTGGCCCAGTGGGCTTGCTGCTAGACCCACTGACACAGACCCACACAGACCCACATAAAGACAGACACAGTGGGGTGGGAGGAGCATGTTAAACAACTATCACGAGAATTTTGTCATCTCAATGGTTGAAGTCAACTACTTCTCAAATCTTTGAATAATTCCCAGAGGTTGTAAATCTCTAATTAAATAATGAATTAAACAAAGCCCCCTTTCTGCAATGATCAGTATTTATTCAGAGAGCGCTCTGTCCCAAAATGGGCACACAATATTTTTATACACATACGTCAGAGGAAAAATCCCACTCCGCTTTAGGCGGCTGTATTTTCCACTGTACACATCTTGTAAGCTCACACCTGGGTTTAGCTTACATTTACATTTTAGTCATTTAGCAGACGCTCTTATCCAGAGCGACTTACAGTTAGTGAATAAATCTTTTTTTTATACTGGCCCCCCGTGGGAATCAAACCCACAACCCTGGCGTTACAAACGCCATGCTCTATCAACTGAGCTACATCCCTGCCGGCCATTCCCTCCCCTACCCTGGACGACGCTGGGCCAATTGTGCGCCGCCCATGGGTCTCCCGGTCACGGCCGGCTGCGACAGAGCCTGGATTCGAACCAGGATCTCTAGTGGCACAGTTAGCACTGCGATGCAGTGCCTTAGACCACTGCGCCACTCAGGTAGCTCATGTGGTTATCCTCTGCTGTCCTGACAATCAGGTCACACACACACACACACACACACACACACACACATTCTTATCATAGTCTACTACTTGCTCGGGCAGGCTGCAGTTTTTCTCTATTCCCATACATAGTTATCGCTGTTCTCACAATATTCTGCAAGCCTTTCACTCCCTTTCCCTGTGTGGGGACATCTGTTTTTGAAACTGGTCTCCTGTTATTGGTTTCAATCGTTTTGCCCTTCTGCATGCCTAACTACAAAAATAAGACAACTGTCTCATTGTACTTCTAACTAAGCTACACACATTATCAGATTATAGTCTTATGATTCTAACCCATTTCATACAGTTCTGGGGTGTAATAACTAGTCATTACCAAATGATTCTATCAACAACTCCATCAGGCAGTCAGCAGAAGAGTGTTGTGACAGTTAGTTTTAAGTGACTACACTTGCACTCAAGTCAGTACCGCTTTAGTCTTCAAGAGAAAGGCAGAGGGAAAAACTAATTAACATTGAATATCCCATATCCCCATGGGGAGTCTAGCTCCACTCAGCCAGTCTACCTAGCATATCCCCATGGGGAGTCTAGCTAGCATATCCCCATGGGGAGTCTAGCTCCACTCAGCCAGTCTACCTAGCATATCCCCATGGGGAGTCTAGCTCCACTCAGCCAGTCTACCTAGCATATCCCCATGGGGAGTCTAGCTCCACTCAGCCAGGGAAAACCAAGGGCTGGGAAGGAACATCAGTGAATTGGATCTAAAGTTCCAGACATCCATCTCTCTACTTGGAGATGCTAAGGCGAATATTATAAACTGGGTGGTTCGAGTCCTGAATGCCGTGGTATATGAGACCGTATACCACGGGTATGACAAAACATTTATTTTTACTGCTCTAATTACGTTGGTAACCATCTTATAATAGCAATAAGGCACCTCGGGGGGTTGTGGTATATGGTCAATATACCACGGCTAAGGGTATATGCCTAAGAACAGCCCTTAGCCGTGGTATATTGGCCATTTACCACACCCCCTCGGGCCTTAATCCTTAAATATACCACACACTGACATGACTTGAAGCATGAACCGCTACCTATAGTGGAGACTCTTCCTTTTTGCCCCTGTGTGTGTTTTAAATGTGTAAAACACTTCAACAGCAGGACTCACCTTAGTGGACGCTGTGCTCTGAGGTGACCCGTCCTGAGAATGACCAGGGAGCCTGTCTTTGTCTGGAGAGAGAAAGAGAGGAACACAACAGAGTAAGAGTCTGAGGGAGTGGGTTGAGGAGGGATTCATTCAGAAAACCAGACCTGGAGCCAGTACAATGAAAAAGCCCACTACGCATATAGTGTGAGCTTATTGGGGGGTAATAAAGGCGTTTTGACATGTTCTGACACAGCCAGGTAGGTTCCTGTGGGAGGGGCCAGGGGTATACAGCTCACCTAGTCTACACAACCAGATGGTCCCCTCTGCTCTCCATCCACCATTGCATTGGATCTTTCCTTTGTCCAGATCCTGTTATTATTTTGGATGTAAACCCTCTATTTTTACTCCTCTCATCCGGGCTTATCCCCTCCTATCCCCTCTGCACTGATCATATCCTGTGGATGGTTGCATAATAAGCCTAGGGGGAACTGCACTAGGAGACACCCTGCAGGCTAGTCAGACTTGGGGCTGAATTGAACCTCGACGCTACATGACCTCATTCGTCCATTGACACTCTCCTCTTTCCGTCTCTCACTCTCTCACTCATTCTCTCTGACCTCAGTGTTGCCAGAGGCTTGATGCCCAAGCAGCACTCGATGCCCAGTGGGCACCACCCAAGGCGCCATGGCCAATTACCCAATAGGCCCATGTCTGTGTCACTTCAAAGACCATACTCAGACACTCAGAGTGGAAATTCAAATGACCTGATGGTTCCATATTTTATTAAGAGGATATCTTCATCATTTACCGTTACATTATTCAGATAAATTGCTAAACGAAATTCTGATTGTGGATATGTTTTCAATTACATTATTTCTAGTGGAGGGATGTGTGTGACTGTGTCAAATCCTTTTGGCCGACTTTGTGGGTTGAACAGAATTCATTTCCATGTTATCAAAAACACTCCATAACTGAATGTGAAAGTGGGATTGAGACCGAGAAAGACAAGAGAGAGAGAGAAACTGTGGGTGGAGGATATTAGTTTTTGTCTTTGGATTGAATACTTGAATAGTGACTGGGGTTTGACAGAGCCAACATGGTGGCCAGTAACATCCCTCTCCCACACTAACATGTCTACCCACACAGCAGTTATATCCATTAGAGTAGACACCCTACTCCTTCCTCTACACACACGACCCGCCAGCGTTTTTATGATCCATAACAAAGTGGCAGAGAGCGTGAAGAGGGCAGGCCAGCCGACCAATTAGCAACGCTCTCTCTCAGGTTACCTCAGCTGAAACAGACCCAGCAGGACAAAGCCCTTCACAGAAAACTTCAAACCTAGATCTCCTTTATTATGGGCTGAGCTAGCCATTGGGTGGGAACATTGGTTCACGGTTAAACCTTATTTTATATCTCAATTAAACTTAGTGGTTAAACCTTGTGGGACTTGGTGTTAGATCAAGGAGTTAAATAGCCATTTCTCCATAATAGGTCCTTGGTTAGATCGATTGCATGTCATTAAAGA
>NW_025537222.1:0-39342 GCF_020615455.1 Coregonus clupeaformis | reverse complement strand
GTGTATATATATATTGTGATGTCACGAGAGGCTGTGTCCTAGAGGGCGTTACATCCCTGAGATGGCTGCAAACCCAGACAGCTATGGCTCCATCTGCTGGTATGTCGGGAACTCCAACCCTCTATGGCCAATCTTCCCACGCAGCTGAAACCAATCAGGAGCTGATGAGCTGAGGGTGTGGGGGTGAAGAAACACAGTCTCCAACCTGGGCTCTCTGGAGGACAAGAGTGCTACACGTCCACTTCCATGAGAATATAAGGATTTGGAGATACTTACCTTTGGGAAATACTCACCTTTGGATATATGCACCTGTGGAAATACGTGAGAGACATTTGGAAGGACTTTTTTGCTGGGTTGGCCACTAGCTGCAACGTGGAATACAGTAAGACTGGGGAAAAGTTATTTGAGCGAGGAGAGTTATGATTTTGGATGTGGAAGAGACATCCCTGAACTGTTAACCCTTAAAGAGCCACAAGAGAACAGAATTTTGTTATATTTTCGTTAATTTCCCCAAGACCTATAATAAAATCCTTGTTTTGTTTGAACCTTGTCTCCTTGCACTACTTGAGCAATCCCGCTGAAAGCTGTGTAGCCTCTCGTGGCGTCACAGATGGTGGAGAATACCGGCACGCTCAGCGTTAATAGTGCATGTCGGAGGAGGTCCGAAGGTTTGATCACCCGTTTTCCAAGTTGGCCGTAGGCTCCCCCCCCGACTGAAATGGAGGACATATTGAAAGCCCTTGTTGCTGGCCAGCAAGCCCAGATGCAAGCAAAACGTGGCTCTCTTGGAGGAGCAAGAAAGCCAACCTTCTGAAGGCAGAGGAGTTGCAGTTGCAGAGACAGAGGGTGGTCCAAAATACCCGCCCAATAAAGGCAAGTGACTTTATATCTAAGATGGGAGCTACACGATGACATTGAGGCATACCTGCATGCATTTGAGGCCCGGCCACTAGAGAAGCCTGGCCCAAGCAACAGTGGGTTGGTCTGT
This sequence comes from Coregonus clupeaformis, assembly GCF_020615455.1. Classification (NCBI taxonomy): domain Eukaryota; kingdom Metazoa; phylum Chordata; class Actinopteri; order Salmoniformes; family Salmonidae; genus Coregonus; species Coregonus clupeaformis. Next base: position 38,354 of record NW_025537222.1, on the reverse strand, counting down.
TAGCCCCCCTTCCTAACCGGGGAAGCGCTGAATGCTGTCGGGACCTGGGCCCTGACCAGGTTACTGACTTATGATGCCCTGAAGTCTGAGATCCTCAGCAGATATGGACTCACAAAGTTTGGTATGGCCCAGCGCTTCACAGCTGGACCTTCCAACCAGACCAACCTCCTCGGGCGCAGATGCATGAACTTGTCCGAATCGCAAGGAAATGGCTGGATCCGCAGAGGAGAATACAGCAGCGGTGGTGGAGGCCGTTGTGGTGGATCGGTACCTACGCGCCCCCTGCCTTATGAGGCAAAAGCGGTTCATCAGTCAACAGGCCTTGACCACGGCTGATCTGACCGTGGAAGCTGTGGAAAAGTACCAGGCCACAGCGGAGATGCTGAATGCTTCCCGAAAAAGACCCCAGGAGTGCGGCCCCACCACAAATGGGAAGAACCCGTCCAAAGGACCCCAAGGTCTCGAACCCAGCCACGTCAGGACTTATCCCGGCTCCAGGGGAGCCAGAAACCAGGCGGGTCCAAGAAGAGTACACCAGGAGGGAAACTCGACAGTGTTACCGGTGTGGGGAGATGGGACATATCTCCTGGCAGTGTGGAAACCAGCCGATGAACCTATGCCCACTGCGGAGTCCTCCAGCTCAGCACCCACACACCGTTTTGCCTCGCTCTTGGGAGTCGTAGATGGCGGCCCAGATCGACCCCCCCACCTGCCCGGTAACTGTGAATCACCATGATGTGGAGGCCTTACTGGATTCTGGTAGCCGGGCCACCCTGGTGCGTAAGGATTTGGTGGGCCCAACGTGTCTGACCCGGGGAAAGTCCTCCCAGTTTCCTGTGTCCATGGGGACACCAGAGAATACCCCATTACTGAACTTACAATGACCAGCACACGGGGAACCATACACACGACGACGGGGGTGGTTGATTCCCTCCCCGTCCCTGTCCTAATTGGACGAGACTGCCCAGCCTTTTACCCACTCTGGAGAGAGTCTCAGGAGAGGATAACCCGAGTACCTCGGAAACGGAGAGGCAAGACTCATCCTGGGAAGGCTCCGGTGCAATCCTCCGAATTACTCACTCCCGCCCGGGCTCTGATAGGGATGGCAGGTGCCCAGACCGACACAGAGACGGAGCTACAGAATCTGGACAAAGAACTGTCTGGTCTGAAGGGGACCGCTGAGAGGTATCGTTTGTTAAAGCAACAGTTAGACATGAAGACAGAAGAGGTTAGATATCCTCCAGGCTAAACTCCAACAGAGCTCCTTCCCTAAGCAACAGGAGGAGCTGGAGAGGCTGCGCAGGACCATCGAGGAGTGTGAGGAGACCCTGCGCAGTAGTAAGGAGGTCCAGAAGAAGGCAGAGGAGAAGTACAGGTGTTGGAGAACAAGATGAAGAATGCGGAGGCAGAGAGAGAGAGGGAACTGAAAGCTGCTCAACAGAAGCTAAACTCTGCTAAAACCAAGGCTGATGCGTTCAGTAAGAAACTCAAGGAGAGACAACAGGAGGCTGAGTCCCTGGTCCTAGAGTTGGAGGAGTTGAAGAGAGAGCAGGCTGGCAAGCACCACGGCAATGCGGACGCCCTCTCCCGGCGTGATGCCTTCTTCACTGCCTTTACCCCAGACGAGGACGTCGGTCCGAGGAGGGGTGTGTGATGTCACGAGAGGCTGTGTCCCTAGAGGACGTTACATCCCCCTGAGATGGCTGCAAACCCAGACAGCTATGGCTCCATCTGCTGGTATGGTCGGGAACTCCAACCCTCTATGGCCAATCTTCCCACTGCAGCTGAAACCAATTAGGAGCTGATGAGCTGAGGGTGTGGGGTGAAGAAACACAGTCTCCAACCTGGGCTCTCTGGAGGACAAGAGTGCTGCACGTCCACTTCCATGAGGAATATAAGGATTTGGAGATACTTACCTTTGGGAAATACTCACCTTTGGATATTGCACCTGTGGAAATACGTGAGAGACATTTGGAAGGACTTTTTTTGCTGGGTTGGCCACTAAGCTGCAACGTGGAATACAGTAAGACTGGGGAAAAGTTATTTGAGCGAGGGAGAGTTATGATTTTGGATGTGGAAGAGACATCCCTGAACTGTTAACCCTTAAAGAGCCACAAGAGAACAGAATTTTGTTATATTTTCGTTAATTTCCCAAGACCTATAATAAAATCCTTGTTTTGTTTGAACCTTGTCTCCTTGCACTACTTGAGCAATCCCGCTGAAAGCTGTGTAGCCTCTCGTGACGTCACAATATATATATATACAGTGGGAGAACAAGTATTTGATACACTGCCGATTTTGCAGGTTTTCCCTACTTACAAAGCATGTAGAGGTCTGTAATTTTTTATCATAGGTACACTTCAACTGTGAGAGACGGAATCTAAAACAAAATCCTGAAAATCACATTGTATGATTTTTAAGTAATTAATTTGCATTTTATTGCATGACATAAGTATTTGATCACCTGCCAACCAGTAAGAATTCCGGCTCTCACAGACCTGCTTAGTTTTTCTTTAGAAGCACTCCTGTTCTCCACTCATTACCTGTATTAACTGCACCTGTTTGAACTCGTTACCTGTATAAAAGACACCTGTCCACACACTCAAACAGACTCCAACCTCTCCACAATGGCCAAGACCAGAGAGCTGTTAAGGACATCAGGGATAAAATTGTAGACCTCACAAGGCTGGGATGGGCTACAGGACAATAGGCAAGCAGCTTGGTGAGAAGGCAACAATTGTTGGCGCAATTATTAGAAAATGGAAGAAGTTCAAGATGACGGTCAATCACCCTCGGTCTGGGGCTCCATGCAAGATCTCACCTCGTGGGGCATCAATTATCATGAGGAAGGTGAGGAATCAGCCCAGAACTACACGGCAGGACCTGGTCAATGACCTGAAGAGAGCTGGGACCACAGTCTCAAAGAAAACCATTAGTAACACACTACGCCGTCATGGATTAAAATCCTGCAGCGCACGCAAGGTCCCCCTGCTCAAGCCAGTGCATGTCCAGGCCCGTCTGAAGTTTGCCAATGACCATCTGGATGATCCAGAGGAAGAATGGGAGAAGGTCATGTGGTCTAATGAGACAAAAATAGAGCTTTTTGGTCTAAACTCCACTCGCCGTGTTTGGAGGAGGAAGAAGGATGAATACAACCCCAAGAACACCATCCCAACCGTGAAGCATGGAGGTGGAAACATAATTCTTTGGGGATGCTTTTCTGCAAAGGGGACAGGACGACTGCACCGTATTGAGGGGAGGATGGATGGGGCCATGTATCATGAGATCTTGGCCAACAACCTCCTTCCCTCAGTAAGAGCATTGAAGATGGGTCGTGGCTGGGTCTTCCAGCATGACAATGACCCGAAACAGCCAGGGCAACTAAGGAGTGGCTCCGTAAGAAGCTTCTCAAGGTCCCGGAGTGGCCTAGCCTGTCTCCAGACCTGAACCAAAAAGAAAATCTTTGGAGGGAGCTGAAAGTCCGTATTGCCCAGCGACAGCCACAAAACCTGAAGGATCTGGAGAAGGTCTGTATGGAGGAGTGGGCCAAAATCCCTGCTGCAATGTGTGCAAACCTGGTCAAGACCTACAGGAAAGGTATGATCTCTGTAATTGCAAACAACGGTTTCAGTACCAAATATTAAGTTCTGCTTTTCTGATGTATCAAATACTTATGTCATGCAATAAAATGCAAATGAATTACTTAAAAATCATACAATGTGATTTTCTGGATTTTTGTTTTAGATTCCGTCTCTCACAGTTGAAGTGTACCTATGATAAAAATTACAGACCTCTACATGCTTTGTAAGTAGGAAAACCTGCAAAATCGGCAGTGTATCAAATACTTGTTCTCCCCACTGTATGTATATATATATATATATATTTACAAAAAATATATGGGAGATTAGAAATTATGCAGACAATTACATTGATGGAAGCTTCAATCTATCTGCAGTATTAAAGCTGATCTACCTGGGCTTGGGGCTAGAGAGAGACAACAATACTCACACTTCTTCTTTGGAGGCTTCAGCGGGACCTGTGGGATCAAAAATATATACATTTAAGATGACTGACCAACGGTGGGGTGGGGTGGGGGGAGTGGGGGTGGGGGGGGTACAAAACAGTTAATCTGATAATACTTGTGGAATGTAAAAATACTTGCTTGATATGTTTTCCAGTTTCTTGAAATACTTTGCAAATTCGAGCTGCTTCCTGTGCTTGGCCCTTCTATGTTGAACATAATAAACAGCTCTCTATCCACCGGATGTGTACCAAACTCACTAAAAGTGGCAGTGATAAAGCCTCTCTTGAAAAAAGCCAAACCTTGACCCGGAAAATATAAAAAACTATCGGCCTATATCGAATCTTCCATTCCTCTCAAAAATTTTAGAAAAAGCTGTTGCGCAGCAACTTCACTGCCTTTCTGAAGACAAACAATGTATACGAAATGCTTCAGTCTGGTTTTAGACCCCATCATAGCACTGAGACTGCACTTGTGAAGGTGGTAAATGACCTTTTAATGGCGTCAGACCGAGGCTCTGCATCTGTCCTCGTGCTACTAGACCTTAGTGCTGCCTTTGACACCATCGATCACCACATTCTTTTGGAGAGACTGGAAACCCAAATTGGTCTACACGGACAAGTTCTGGCCTGGTTTAGATCCTACCTGTCGGAAAGATATCAGTTTGTCTCTGTGAATGGTCTGTCCTCCGACAAATCAACTTGTACATTTCGGTGTTCCTCAAGGTTCCGTTTTAGGACCACTATTGTTTTCACTATATTTTTACCTCTTGGGGATGTTATTCGAAAACATAATGTTAACTTTCACTGCTATGCGGATGACACACAGCTGTACATTTCAATGAAACATGGTGAAGCCCCAAAATTGCCCTCGCTAGAAGCCTGTGTTTCAGACATAAGGAAGTGGATGGCTGAAAACTTTTACTTTAACTCGGACAAAACAGAGATGCTTGTTCTAGGTCCCAAGAAACAAAGAGATCTTCTGTTAAATCTGACAATTCATCTAGATGGTTGTAAAGTCGTCTCAAATAAAACTGTGAAGGACCTCGGTGTTACTCTTGACCCTGATCTCTCTTTTGTCGAACATATCAAGACTGTTTCAAGGACAGCTTTTTTCCATCTACGTAACATTGCAAAAATCAGAAATTTTCTGTCCAAAAATGATGCAGAAAAATTAATCCATGCATTTGTTACTTCTAGGTTAGACTACTGCAATGCTCTATTTTCCGGCTATCCCGGATAAAGCACTAAATAAACTTCAGTTAGTGCTAAATCGGCTGCTAGAATCCTGACTAGAACCAAGAAATTTGATCATATTACTCCAGTGCTAGCTTCCCTACACTGGCTTCCTGTTAAGGCAAGGGCTGATTTCAAGGTTTTACTGTTAACCTATAAAGCATTACATGGGCTTGCTCCTACCTATCTTTCCGAGTTGGTCCTGCCGTACATACCAATACGTACGCTACGGTCACAAGCGCAGGCCTCTAATTGTCCCTAGAATTTCTAAGCAAACAGCGGGAGGCAGGGCTTTCTCCTATAGATCTCCATTTTTTATGGAACAGTCTGCCTACCCATGTGAGAGCGCAGACTCGGTCTCAACCTTTAAGTCTTTACTGAAGACTTATCTCTTCAGTAGGTCATATGATTGAGTGTAGTCTGGCCCAGGAGTGTGAAGGTGAACGGAAAGGCTGGAGCAACGAACAGCCCTTGCTGTCTCTGCCGGGCCGGTTCCCCTCTCCACTGGGGTTCTCTGCCTCTACCCTGTTGCAGGGGCTGAGTCACTGGCTTGCTGGTGCTCTTTCATGCCGTCCCTGGGAGGGGTGCGTCACTTGAGTGGGTTGAGTTACTGACGTGATCTTCCTGTCTGGGTTGAGCGCCCCCCCTTTGGTTTGTGCTGTGGTGGAGACCTCTGTGGGCTATACTCGGCCTTGTCTCAGGATTGTAAGTTGGTGGTTGGGGATATCCCTCTAGTGGTGCGGGGCTGTGCTTTGGCGGAGTGGGTGGGGTTATATCCTTCCTGTTTGGCCCTGTCCGGGTGGTTTCTTCGGATGGGGCCACAGTGTCTCCGGACCGCTCCTGTCTCAGCCTCCAGTATTTATGCTGCAGTAGTTTATGTGTCGGGGGGCTGGGGTTAGTTGGTTATACCTGGAGTACTTCTCCTGTCTTATCCAGTGTCCTGTGTGAATTTAAGTATGCTCTCTCCTAATTCTCTCGTTCTCTCTTTCTCTCTGAGAACCTGAGCCCTAGGACCATACGTCAGGACTACCGGGCATGATGACACCTTGCTGTCCCCAGTCCGCCTGGCCTTGCTGCTATTCCAGTTTCAACTGTTCTGCCTGCGGCTCGAAACCCCTACCTGTCCCAGACCTGCTGTTTTCAACTCTTTAATGATCGGCTAGAAAAGCCAACTGAGAGACCTGAGCCCTAGGACCATACGTCGGGACTACCGGCCGTGGTGACTCCTTGCTGTCCCCAGTCCGCCTGGCCTTGCTGCTATTCCAGTTTCAACTGTTCTGCCTGCGGTTATGGAACCCCTACCTGTCCCAGACCTGCTGTTTTCAACTCTTAATGATCGGCTATGAAAAGCCAACTGAGATTTATTCCTGATTATTATTTGACCATGCTTGTCACTTATGAACATTTTTGAACATCTTGGCATGGTTCTGTTATAATCTCCACCCGGCACAGCCAGAAGAGGACTGGCCACCCCTCATAGCCTGGTTCCTCTCTAGGTTTCTTCCCTAGGCTTTCGCCTTTCTAGGGAGTTTTTCCTAGCCACCGTGCTTCTACACCTGCATTACTAGCTGTTTGGGGTTTTAGGCTGGGTTTCTGTACAGCACTTCGAGATATTAGCTGATGTAAGAAGGGCTATATAAAATAAAATTGATTGATTGATTGATTCAACTTATATGTAAAACTGAAATGGTCTATTCATTCCTTTTCCATTTTAGTAGGCGGCTCTTATCCAGAGTAACTTACAGTAGTGAGTGCTTACATTTTCATACTGGTCCCCCCTGGGAAATGAAGCCACAACCGTAGCATTGCAAGCGCCATGTTCTACCAACTGAGCCACATCATCACATTATCACAAACCACTTGATGTCTCAACGTTCTCAATTACTGTATTGTGCATTGTTTTTCTTCATGGTGATGGAAAATGTACAAACCTAGATGACCAGCCTATGTACAATACAGTATTGTGCATTTACCATAAGTGGTTTGTAAGGATGGTAAATCAATACTGCACAAGAAGTGGTTGTTTTCCATGTTATTTGATCAATAAATTTTTTTATTTGATGTGGATTTTTTGTGTCTTTGCCCATAACTTTGCACCTTTTGATGTAAATGTTTGAGGACAGGAATTTGTTATTTCTGGATTTCATTAGAATGACCATCGCAGAGAAAGGGACAGGGCAACAACTCTTACAACTCCAACTATTGAATCCTGCAAGATACTGTTCTTAGTTATACAACTACTTTTATTGCCAAAGCAGAGATGCTGAAAAAATGGTTTTGCCCGCGCTACATCACGTCTACAGTGAGTGAAAAAAGTATTTGATCCCCTGCTGATTTTGTACGTTTGCCCACTGACAAAGAAATGATCAGTCTATAATTTTAAAGGATGGTTTATTTGAACAGTGAGAGACAGAATGACAACAACAAAATCCAGAAAAATGCTTGTCAAAAATGTTATAAATTGATTTGCATTTTAATGAGGGAAATAAGTATTTGACCCCCTCTCAATCATAAAGATTTCTGGCTCCCAGGTGTCTTTTATACAGGTATGAGCTGAGATTAGGAGCACACTCTTAAAGGGAGTGCTCCTAATCTCAGCTTGTTACCTGTATAAAATACACCTGTCCACAGAAGCAATCAATCAATCAGATTCCAAACTCTCCACCATGGACAAGACCAAAGAGCTCTCCAAGGATGTCAAGGACAAGATTGTAGACCTAAACAAGGCTGGAATGGGCTACAAGACCATCGCCAAGCAGCTTGGTGAGAAGGTGACAACAGTTGGTGCGATTATTCGCAAATGGAAGAAACACAAAATAACTGTCAATCTCCCTCGGCCTGGGGCTCCATGCAAGATCTCACCTTGTGGAGTTGCAATGATCATGAGAATGGTGAGGAATCATCCCAGAACTACACGGGAGGATCTTGTCAATGATCTCAAGGCAGCAGGGACCATAGTCACCAAGAAAACAATTGGTAACACACTACGCCGTGAAGGACTGAAATCCTGCAGCGCCCGCAAGGTCCCCCTGCTCAAGAAAGCATATATACATGCCCGTCTGAAGTTTGCCAATGAACATCTGAATGATTCAGAGGAGAACTGGGTGAAAGTGTTGTGGTCAGATGAATCCAAAATGGAGCTCTTTGGCATCAACTCAACTCACCGTGTTTGGAGGAGGAGAAATGCTGCCTATGACCCCAAGAACACCATCCCCACCGTCAAACATGGAGGTGGAAACATTATGCTTTGGGGGTGCTTTTCTGCTAAGGGGACAGGACAACTTCAGCGCATCAAAGGGACGATGGACGGGGCCATGTACCGTCAAATCTTGGGTGAGAACCTCCTTCCCTCAGCCAGGGCATTGAAAAGGGGTCGTGGATGGGTATTCCAGCATGACAATGACCCAAAACACACGGCCAAGGCAACAAAGCAGTGGCTCAAGAAGAAGCACATTAAGGTCCTGGAGTGGCCTAGCCAGTCTCCAGACCTTAATCCCATAGAAAATCTGTGGAGGGAGCTGAAGGTTCGAGTTGCCAAACGTCAGCCTCAAAACCTTAATGACTTGGAGAAGATCTGCAAAGAGGAGTGGGACAAAATCCCTCCTGAGATGTGTGCAAACCTGGTGGCCAACTACAAGAAACGTCTGACCTCTGTGATTGCCAACAAGGGTTTTGCCACCAAGTACTAAGTCATGTTTTGCAGAGGGGTCAAATACTTATTTCCCTCATTAAAATGCAAATCAATTTATAACATTTTTGACATGCGTTTTTCTGGATTTGTTTGTTGTTATTCTGTCTCTCACTGTTCAAATAAACCTACCATTAAAATTATAGACTGATCATTTCTTTGTCAGTGGGCAAACGTACAAAATCAGCAGGGGATCAAATACTTTTTTCCCTCACTGTATATCGGTCTGCTTATACTAGTAAAGTCTCACTTTTGTGAATATTTTTTTTTTTTCAAAAAATTATTATTCTGATTTTTTAGCGGGTGCTGTAGCACCCTCAACACCCCTACTTTCCTACCTCTACCTACCTACCTACCTACACCTAAAGTGGCTTCAGAATGTGTTCACACCCCTTGACTCTTTCCAAATTTTGTTGTGTTACAGCCTGAATGTAAAATGGATTAAATTGAGATTTTTTTGTCACTGGCCTACACACACACCCCATAATGCCAAAGTGGGGACATTTTTACAAATTAATTAAAAATTTTAAGCTGAAATGTCTTGAGTCAATAAGTATTCAACCCCTTTGTTATGACAAGCCTGAATGAGTTCAGGAGTAAACATTTGCTTAACGTCACATAATAAGTTGCATGGACTCACTCTGTGTGCAATAATAGTGTTTAACATGATTTTTGAATGACTACCTCATCTCTGTACCCCACACATACAATTATCTGTAAGGTCCCTCAGTCGAACAGTGAATTTCAAACACAGATTCAACCACAAAGACCAGGGAGGTTTTCCAAAGCCTCGCAAAGAAGGGCACCTATTGATAAATGGGTTAAAAAAAATTAAGCAGACATTGAATATCTCTTTGAGCATGTCGAGCAAGTTATTAATTACACTTTGGATGGTGTATCAATACACCCACTCACTACAAAGATAGAGGCGTCCTTCCTAACTCAGTTGCCAAAGTGGGAGGAAACAACTCAATAATTTCACCATGAGGCCAATTACTCCACAACACTAAGCTAATTGACAGAATGAAAAGAAGGAAGCCTGTACAGAATACAGTGCATTCAGGAAAGTATTCAGACCCCTTGATTTTGTTATGTTACAGCCTTATTCAAAAATAGATTAAATGGTTTTTTTCTCCTCATCAATCTACAAACAATAACCCATAATGACAAAGCAAAAACAGGTTTTTAGAAATGTTTGCAAATGTATTAAAAATAAAAAACTGATATATCACATTTACATAAGTATTCAGACCATGTACTCAGTACTTTGTTGAAGCATCTTTGGCAGCGATTACAGCCTCAAGTCTTCTTGGGTATGATGCTACAAGCTTGGCACACCTGTATTGTAGGGAGTTTCTCCCATTCTTCTCTGCAGATCCTCTCAAGCTTTGTCAGGTTGGATGGGGAGCATCGCTGCACAGCTCTTTTCAAGTCTCTCCAGAGATGTTTGATCGGGTTCAAGTCCGGGCTCTGGCTGGGCCACTCAAGGACATTCAGAGACTTGTCCCGAAGCCACTCCTGCGTTGTCTTGGCTGTGTGCTTAGGGTCATTGTCCTGTTGAAAGGTGAACCTTCGCCCAAGTCTGAGGTCCTGAGCGCTCTGGAGCAGGTTTTCGTCAAGGATCTCTCTGTACTTTGCTCTGTTCATCTTTCCCTCGATCCTGACTAGTCTCCCAGTCCCTGCCAGTGAAAAACATCCCCACAGCATGATGCTGCCACCACCATGCTTCACCGTAGGGATGGTGCCAGGTTTCCTCCAGACGTGACGCTTGGCGTTCAGACCAAAAAGTTCAATCTTGGTTTCATCAGACCAGAGAAGCTTGTTTCTCATGCTCTGGGAGTCCTTTAGGTGCCTTTTGGCAAACTCCAAGCAGGCGGTCATGTGCCTTTTACTGAGGAGTGGCTTCCGTCTGGCCATTCTACCATAAAGGCCTGATTGGTGGAGTGCTGCAGAGATGGTTGTCCTTCTGGAAGGTTCTCCCATCTCCACAAGAACCATCGGGTTCTTGGTCACCTCCCTGACCAAGGCAATTCTCCCCCGATTGCTCAGTTTGGCCGGGCGGCCAGCTCTAGGAAGAGTTTTGGTGGTTCCAAACTTCTTCCATTTAAGAATGATGGAGCCACTGTGTTCTTGGGGACCTTCAATGCTGCAGAAATGTTCTTGAACCCTTCTCCAGATCTGTGCCTCGACCCAATCCTGTCTCAGAGCTCTACGGACAATTCCTTTGACCTCATGGCTTGGTTTTTGCTCTGACATGCACTGTCAACTGTGGAACCTTATGTAGACAGGTGTGTGCCTTTCCAAATCATGTCCAATCAATTGAATTTACCACAGGTGGACTCCAATCAAGTTGTAGAAACATCTCAAAGATGATCAATGGAAACAGGATGCACGTTAGCTAAATATCGAGTCTCATAGCAAAGGGTCTGAATACTTATGTTATTTTTTTTATTTATTTTTTATTTTTTAAATCTAAAAACCTGTTTTTGCTTTGTCATTATGGGGTATTGTGTGTAGATTGATGAGGAAAAATATTTATTTAATCCATTTTTGAATGTCGAAAAAGTGAAGGGGTCTGAATACTTTCCGAATGCACTGTATATATGCATCCTGTTTGCAACAAGTCATTAAACAAACATGCATCCTTTTTGCAACAAGGCACTATAGTAATACTGCAAAAAATTTGTCAAAGCAATTCACTTTTTGTCCCGAATACAAAGTGTTATGTTTAGGGACAATCCAATATAACACATTGCTGAGTACCACTCTCCATATTTTCAAGCATAGTGGTGGCTGCATCATGTTATGGGTATGCTTGTAATCATTAAGGACTGGGGAGTTTTTCAGGATAAAAAAGAAACAGGAGCAGAATCCTAGAGGAAAACCTGGTTCAGTCTGCTTTCCACCAGACACTGCGAGATGAATTCACCTTTCAGCAGGACAACAACCTAAAACACAAGGCCAAATCTACACTGGAGTTGCTTACCAAGAAGACAGTGAATGTTCCTGAGTGGCAGAGTTTTGACTTAAATCTACTTAAAAATCTATGGTGACCTGAAAATGGTTGTCTAGCAATGATCAACACCCAATTTGACAGAGCTTGAAGAATTATGAAAATAATAATGGGCAAATGTTACACAATCCAGGTGTGCAAAGCTCTTAAGAGACTTAAACACATTATGACTCCCCCTCGCAACCTGTGTGTGTGTGTTTGAGCATGCATGCATGGGTCTGAAATCTCTCCCATCCACTGCCATGTCTTTTTAGAAACAGAGAAGCCTTGACTGCTTTCAGTGTTCATGAGCTTGGCTATTGTCCCATTGTGAGTGCTGAAGAAAACATCTTGTCACCCCCGAGTCACCTATCTATTCTGTACTCAGGCAGGCATCTGAGCACCACTCTCCCCAGCCATAACAGATATATCTGTTCAGGCAGGCATCTGAGCACCACTCTCCCCAGCCATAACATACAGTTGAAATCGGAAGTTTATATGCACCTTAGCCAAATACATTTAAACTCAGTTTTTCACAATTCTTGACATTTAATCCTAGTCAAGATTCCCTGTCTTAGGTAATTTAGGATCACCACTTTATTTTAAGAATGTGAAATGTTAGAATAATAGTAGAGAGAATTATTTTATTTAAGCTTTTATTTCTTTCATCACATTCCCAGTGGGTCAGAAGTTTATATACACTCAATTAGTATTTGGTAGCATTGCCTTTAAATTGTTTAACTTGGGTCAAACGTTTCGGGTAGCCTTACACAAGATTCCCACAATAAGTTGGGTGAATTTTGGCCAATTCTTTCTGACAGAGCTGGTGTAACTGAGTCAGGTTTGTAGGCCTCCTTGCTCGCACACGCTTTTTCAGTTCTGTCCACACATTTTCTATAGGATTGAGGTCAGGGCTTTGTGATGGCCACTCCAATACCTTGACTTTGTTGTCCTTAAGCCATTTTGCCACAACTTGACCAAGCTTTAACTTCCTGACTGATGTCTTGAGATGTTGCTTCAATATATCCACATAATTTTCCTTCCTCATGATGCCATCTATTTTGTGAAGTGCACCAGTCCCTCCTGCAGCAAAGCACCCCCATAGCATGATGCTGCCACCCCCCGTGCTTCACGGTTGGGATGGTGTTCTTCGGCTTCCAAGCAACCCCCTTTTCCCTCCAAACATAACGATGGTCATTATGGCCAAACAGTTCTATTTTTGTTTCATCAGACCAGAGGACATTTCTCCAAAAAGTACGATCTTTGTCCCCATGTGCAGTTTCAAACCGTAGTCTGGCTTTTTTATGGCGGTTTTGGAGCAGTGGCTTCTTCCTTGCTGAGCAGCCTTTCAGGTTATGTCGATATAGGACTCGTTTTACTGTGGATATAGATACCTGCTTCCTCCAGCATCTTCACAAGGTCCTTTGCTGTTGTTCTGGGATTGATTTGCACTTTTTGCACCAAAGTACGTTCATCTCTAGGAGACAGAATGTGTCTCCTTCCTGAGCGGTATGACGGCTGCGTGGTCCCATGGTGTTTATACTTGCATACTATTGTTTGTACAGATGAACGTGGTACCTTCAGGTGTTTGGAAATTGCTCCCAAGGATGAACCAGACTTGTGGAGGTCTACAAAAAAAATTTCTGAGGTCTTGGCTGATTTCTTTTGATTTTCTCATGATGTCAAGCAAAGAGGCACTGAGTTTGAAGGTGGGCCTTGAAATACATCCACAGGTACACCTCCAATTGACTCAAATGATGTCAATTAGCCTATCAGAAGCTTCTAAAGCCATGACATCATTTTCTGGAATTTTCCAAGCTGTTTAAAGGCACAGTCAACTTAGTGTATGGGAAACTTCTGACCCACTGGAATTGTGATACAGTGAATTATAAGTGAAATAATCTGTCTGTAAACAATTGTTGGAAAAATGACTTGTATCATGCACAAAGTAAATGTCCTAACCGACTTGCCAAAACTATAGTTTGTTAACAATACATTTGTGGAGTGGTTGAAAAACGTGTATATGTAAACTTCCGACTTCAACTGTATATATCTGGTCAGGCAGTCATCAGAGCACCACTCTCCCCAGCCATAACAGATATATCTGGTCAGGTAGTCATCAGAGCACCATTCTCCCCAGCCATAACAGATATATCTGATCAGGCAGTCATCAGAGCACCACTCTCCCCAGCCATAACAGATATATCTGGTCAGACAGTCATCAGAGCAGCACTCTCCCCAGCCAAAACAGATATCTGGTCAGGCAGTCATCAGAGCAGCACTCTCCCCCAGCCAAAACAGATATATCTGGTCAGACAGTTATCAGAGCACCACTCTCCCCAGCCATAACAGATATATCTGGTCAGACAGTTATCAGAGCACCACTCTCCCCAGCCATAACAGATATATCTGGTCAGGCAGTCATCAGAGCAGCACTCTCCCCAGCCAAAACAGATATATCTGGTCAGACAGTTATCAGAGCACCACTCTCCCCAGCCATAACAGATATATCTGGTCAGACAGTTATCAGAGCACCACTCTCCCCAGCCATAACAGATATATCTGGTCAGACAGTTATCAGAGCACCACTCTCCCCAGCCATAACAGATATATCTGGTCAGACAGTCATCAGAGCACCACTCTCCCCCAGCCATCAACAGATATATCTGGTCAGACAGTTATCAGAGCACCACTCTCCCCAGCCATAACAGATATATCTGGTCAGGCAGTCATCAGAGCAGCACTCTCCCCAGCCAAAACAGATATATCTGGTCAGACAGTTATCAGAGCACCACTCTCCCCAGCCAAACAGATATATCTGGTCAGACAGTTATCAGAGCACCACTCTCCCCAGCCACAACAGATATATCTGGTCAGACAGTTATCAGAGCACCACTCTCCCCCAGCCAAAACAGATATATCTGGTCAGACAGTTATCAGAGCACCACTCTCCCCAGCCAAAACAGATATATCTGGTCAGGCAGTCATCAGAGCAGCACTCTCCCCAGCCAAAACAGATATATCTGGTCAGACAGTTATCAGAGCACCACTCTCCCCAGCCATAACAGATATATCTGGTCAGACAGTTATCAGAGCACCACTCTCCCCAGCCATAAACAGATATATCTGGTGACTAACTCTTAATTGGTTAACAAATGCTGAGAGAGATGAAATCAGATCACGCACGCATGCACACACACACACACACACACACACACACAGGAGGAAAAAGCTGAGCAGCAGGAAAGCTTTGGATCAAGACATCAGTTTACTGCCAGTCATATCCTCAACCTCAGCTATACTAGTGGTCTACTGTTAGTCAAGGTAAACAAGCCATATCCTCAACCTCAGCTATACTAGTGGTCTACTGTTAGTCAAGGTAAACAAGCCATATCCTCAACCTCAGCTATACTAGTGGTCTACTGTTAGTCAAGGTAAACAAGCCATATCCTCAACCTCAGCTATACCACTGGTCTACTGTTAGTCAAGGTAAACAAGCCATATCCTCAACCTCAGCTATACTAGTGGTCTACTGTTAGTCAAGCTGAACAAGCCATATCCTCAACCTCAGCTATACCACTGGTCTACTGTTAGTCAAGGTGAACAAGCCGTATGATGGTGTTGTTCATGTGACAGTTCATAATATGTTAAGTGTAATAGATGTTAACTAGTACATCAGTAGGACATGGTAGTCTGTCTATGGTACACATAATACCGGTTGACTTTCACTTGTATCCATTTTCCATACAAAACAATACATGTTGAATTACATGCTGAAAATACCTTCTATTGAACATCAAACCCAAGGCACACCAGCCCAACATATTGAATATAACTGACTAACACAGAACATCTCCTTTGATCAAAAAATATCCTCTCAGGGTTTCTCTTTTCATAATGGTCATGTCAGGGAAAGCATTTCAAGGGTAATGTCTATTGGCTTTGATTTCTGAAACACTCACATATTATCTCTCTCTCTGTAGTGTTGATGTATCAATGACATCAAGACTGCTGCTGCTTTGATTCAAACTGACAGTGTCTGAGTCAACTAGTTTAGCTTCAGATCAACACACACACACTCGCCAGGCAAGCATGCACACACGGTTGCATTTCAATGAGCGAGCGTGCACACACACACACACACGGTTGCATTTCAATGAGCGAGCGTGCACACACACACACACACACACACACACACACACACACACGGTTGCATTTCAATGAGCGAGCGCACACACACACACGGTTGCATTTCAATGAGCGCGTGCACACACACACACACACACACACACACACACACACACACACACACACACACACACACACACAGAAATCATTGCCCACATACTGTACAGAGAAGGTACTTCTGTAGCCTAAATCTCTATTCATAAAAAAGCCCTGTTCCACAACTCTATTGTAAAGCCCACTCCTTCATTGTTGCAGTGACAGTTAGCTCAGTATGAGATGCTAGAATGAGAGTTTGGCAGAAAAACTAAATATTATTCCTTATGCCCTCAAAGGAGAAATATATCAACATAAATAACTCACATGTAAAGTATACACACATACACAAATACATATGCACACACTTACTTCACACACACACACACACACACACACTAGAACACACACAAACACACTAGAACACACACTGTACACACACATTGACCCACACTTTAGCAGCGCTAGGTCGATGGCACACTCACCTCCTCCAGCCGCGCTGGTCGTTGAGGAATTTCCACAACCCATCTCACAGAGAGAGAGAGAGAGAAGACGTGGAGAAGAGGTGGAGAGGGGTACAGTAGTAGAGGAGAGAGAAGAGGTGGAGAGGGGTACAGTAGTAGAGGAGAGAGAAGAGGTGGAGAGGGGTACAGTAGTAGAGGAGAGAGAAGAGGTGGAGAGGGGTACAGTAGTAGAGGAGAGAGAAGAGGTGGAGAGGGGTACAGTAGTAGAGGAGAGAGAAGAGGTGGAGAGGGGTACAGTAGCAGAGGAGAGAGAAGAGGTGGAGAGGGGTACAGTAGTAGAGGGAGAGAAAGAGGTGGAGAGGGTACAGTAGCAGAGGAGAGAGAAGAGGTGGAGAGGGGTACAGTAGTAGAGGAGAGAGAAGAGGTGGAGAGGGGTACAGTAGTAGAGGAGAGAGAAGAGGTGGAGAGGGGTACAGTAGTAGAGGAGAGAGAAGAGGTGGAGAGGGGGTACAGTAGTAGAGGAGAGAGAAGAGGTGGAGAGGGGTACAGTAGTAGAGGAGAGAGAAGAGGTGGAGAGGGGTACAGTAGTAGAGGAGAGAGAAGAGGTGGAGAGAGGGTACAGTAGTAGAGGAGAGAGAAGAGGTGGAGAGGGTACAGTAGTAGAGGAGAGAGAAGAGGTGGAGAGGGGTACAGTAGCAGAGGAGAGAGAAGAGGTGGAGAGGGGTACAGTAGCAGTGTTGTCTATGGCTTGCTGCTGCCGTCTCTCTCGGTGGTGCTCTCTGAGTGTCTCCCCTGTGAGACTGAAGCAGCATGTTAAGTCAAGAATTGGGGGAGGAAACTTAAAGAGAGGGGAGGAGAAGAGAGCGAGAGAGGAAGGAAGAGAGAGGGCCACTGTTGTAACACTGTGTGTGTGTTTGAGAGAGAGAGAGAGAGAGAGAGAGAGAGAGAGAGAGAGATGGCGATGGAGAAGAGGAGAGAGAGAGAGAGAGAGAGAGAGAGAGAGAGAGATGGCGATGGAGAAGAGGAGAGAGAGAGAGAGAGAGAGAGAGAGAGAGAGAGAGAGAGAGAGAGAGAGAGAGAGAGAGAGAGAGAGAGAGATGGCGATGGAGAAGAGGAGAGAGAGAGATGGCGATGGAGAAGAGGAGAGAGTGGGTATATTCCTCCCCCTACTGGAGTTGCCCAGGTAACAAGGAGTGGGCACTTCAGGGTGGGGGCTCAGCCAATGAGAGGGCTGTGTTTGTACCAGGGAGATGAAGATGGTGCAGCGGCATTTCTCTGAGTCTCTCTGTGTGTGTGTGTGTGTGTGTGTGTGTGTGTGTGTGTGTGTTTGCATGTTCTCCACTTCCATCTTGAGACAACCAGCCCGTTGAAGCAACTTAATCAATCTATTTCAACCTAATCAAAAAGCTCAACACACCAAAAGCTCCATTGCACGGAATAACTCTCTTCAAGGGACTACATCCACATCTGTAATCTTACTGAACCGTTCTATATCTTCAATATAATCTTACTGAACCGTTCTATATCATCAATATAATCTTACTGAACCGTTCTATATAATCAATATAATCTTACTGAACCGTTCTATATCATCAATATAATCTTACTGAACCGTTCTATATAATCTTACTGAACCGTTCTATATCATCAATATAATCTTACTGAACCGTTCTATATCATCAATATAATCCTACTGAACCGTGCTACATCATCAATATAATCTTACTGAACCGTGCTATAGATTCTGTATAACTTGCTTTGTATGTTTTGACTACTAGCTAGATTCTCTTTCCCCAAACTTCTCTTCAGTCCATACCATTGATTAGTGTTTAAACCTTTCCGGTCAGCCGTGAGGTGTGCTGTACATTCAGTCCGGTTGTCTATCATTAGTGAGTCTATTTCAGGTGCACATGGTAGTCATGCAGTCACGGCTGTTTTGTTGTTCATGTTATCCATTCTAACCAGTAAATGGCTATGACTCAGAGACATCCTGTGTGTGTGCGCTTTCACAGTACCCTGTCATCTAGGCTTTAGTACTTAATCTGACCAGTATGAAGACATCCCACTGGCACAGGAACAACCATGATGGCACCATTTGGAGCTATTTGCCTCAGTTCTTATAATGGCATATATATTTAACGGACCGGAACTCCATACTTTCAGACAATAACACTGTTGTTTTCCACATTTTCTACAAAGACCAAGACTAGCAGTAGAACATAACCGACCGGAACTCTATAGTTTCCCTCCCAAATAAGGCTAATTCCTGGACGACTTGGAGGAATGAGTCATTCTTTGCAGTAAAATTGTGTAGAATACTCCAAGCATGGACAGCAACAGAGACATGCACCCAATTTTCAATCAGCTCAAATTCAAATCTGGACCTCGAAGCCAGTTCCACTGCTTTTTTTCCATTATTCCCCTCTAATCAGGGACTGATTTAAACCTGGGAAACCAGGTGGGTGTAATGATCAGGTAGAATAGAAAACCAGCAGTAGTCCGGAGCTCATAGGGGAAGATTTGAATATCCCTTGGGTAGAGGCTAGGGGTTGAGTTGGAGTTGGGACCAAAGGCGTCATGCCCATACGGTGCACAGGGGCACCGTCCCCCTCTGTAATAATATTAGCCACTTAGCAATTTTATGACGTTGTCTTTAGCTAGCCCAGATAGGGAACCAATCTCCCAACCTCATAACTACCAAGAAGCCATTTCAGGCTATCAATTAGGTTAGACTAGCTAGCTTGTCTAACCATCTTAGCTGGCATGCCTGCTGGCAAGGTTGGTAGACTTTAGAAAAGCAAGCAACAACTAAATGTACTGAATAAGACTCACATTCCTTTCAACCTTTTACCCAGATTTTAGCAGACGCAAAGAAGCATATTTAGTTTCTTTAAAAGAATAACCACCAGTCAGGAGGATACAGACAGCTCAAGAGGAATGCTTAGATATGTATTATTTCTACATAGAATTAAGCATAATGGTTATGGCTCTAGATTGCAGGAATTTCAGGTGTTTGAAAAATGCAAAATTCTCTAATTTACAACGGGGGCCTATCCCTCCTATGGACCACCCCCCAGCTATCCTCACGTACTTTGTGCCCATTCAGATTTTTTGGGGTGCTTGACGCCCTGGTTGGGACTGCTTCCAGTCGAAGCTCGCATCCACTTTAAGACCCTGGGAAACTGCCCTCCCTACCTTCAGGCTATGCTCAAACCCTACACCCCAATCCGAGCACTCCGTTCTGCCATCTCTGGTTTCTTTGCCCTCCCACCCCTACAGGGGTCAGCTCCCACACAGTCCAGTCCAAGCTCTTCTCTGTCCTGGCACCCAAATGGTGGAACAAGGTTCCCCTAACGTCAGCGGAGTCCCTGCCCATCTTCCGAAACCCTACCTCCTCAAAGAATATCTTAAATAAACCCTACGCCGCCCCCGCAGTCACACTTAATACGACTTTGATATGTGGTTGTCTTACCTACCAATCTTAAAGCGCAATGTTGCGTATCCCTGGAAATAATCAGAATCCATGTAAACATTAGTTTTGAAACATAGCTTGTATTGGGTAAGTTGAGCCAGAGGACAGGGTAAGTTAAACCACCTACACATTTCTGTACTTAATGAAATATTACCACTACCTTTTCAAAACCATGTCTATCTTTATTTCCCAAAGACAATTCAACACAATGACAATCACTTTTTTTGTCTTTTAATCATTTGAATGATCTTTTAACACAGGCTTAACACCTAACAAACACCTTGTACTATTTTAAACACATTTAAATAGGCCAGGCCCCGTTGTTACCTCATATCCCAGAGATAATGCCTTGCATTACACCTGGGAAGAAAACACTTCAACTTGATAATGGAAAATGGACGTGGAGTCTGTCTGTCCATGGAAGCAGTGATTGTTGGTGGAGTTGTTATTCTACTTTTGACCATCTGAGGGCAGCTTTGTCAAGCAACTACAGTTACACCCACACCAGCCCTACTGAGAGAGGGAGACCCACATACAACCACCTCAATGTCCTCTTGACCACATGACGTAAACACCTCATCGAAAATCAAATCAAATTTTATTTGTCACGTTTCATAAAACAACAGGTGCCCTAACAGTGAGATACTTATTTACGGGTCCTTTTTCAACAATGCAGTTTAATAGAACAACGTTATAATAGAAATAGCGACATGAGGAATAACAACAACGAGTAATAATGACATGGCTATATACAGGAAGTACCAGTACCGAGTCCATGTGCAGGGGTACCAGGTAATAACATGGCTATATACAGGAAGTACCAGTACCAAGTCCATGTGCAGGGGTACCAGGTAATAACATGGCTATATACAGGAAGTACCAGTACCGAGTCCATGTGCAGGGGTACCAGGTAATTGAGGTGGCTACAGTATGTACATATAGTAGGGGTAAAGCGACTAGGCAACAGGATTGATAAGACAGTAGCAGCAGTGGGTAGCCGTTCGATTAGCTACTTAGCAGTCTTATGGCTTGTCCTGTCCACCTGTCTCCAGGTGTCCCACACACACTTAATGAAGCCAAGCCACATCTGAAGACACTGAAAATACATTTCTCATGTGGGTTGGTCTGATTACTTAACTACTTCAGAGATGCTGCCCTCCCTCTCTTGCGTAATCAGTGGGCTGACGAGGGGAAGTCGTTGGCATTTGAAATTCAGATATACCCTACCAACTGTGATTACTCAGGCTCAGGGTCACATAGTAGGACTCCCATACGGCTCCCATTTAGGAGACAAGTACTATGTTCAATATCCACTAGCATTGCACGTAGAATGCATGGCCAATACATTGCTTCATTCTAAGTGGTATACTAGTGTGGTTTGGCAGTGAAATAAATCAGTTAGCAGGAGAATGACAGTGGTTCCGTTTCAAAAGGCACCCTATTCCCTATATAGTGCACAAAAGTAGTGCACTACATAGGGAATAGGGTGCGCATTATGAAAGATGGAGAGCTGTTGTGACGAGATGTTGAGGTCGCATGACATCCTCCAATAGTCATCCTCTTCCCTTGCTATCTCCCATCAGTGTCCACCCTCTCTGGCTATCTCCCATCAGATCAGTGTCCACCCCTCTCTCTGGCAGGACCGAGTTTGGGAAACCCTGCTATAGTGCACTCATATATCTGTACAGTAGCATTGATGCAGTGTGTGTGTGAGTGATTTGGCATGCACTTTGATACGCCCTCCTCTGCTACGAGAGGCTTGTTAAGGAGCGAGACAAGAACCCAAACGCTTTCATCATTTTTTATTTTATTTTAGCAGAGCCGTTAGTGCTTTGGGCTAATGAGAATGTCTTTACAGAGCTCTTGTGCGAACTGCTTGGAGGTTCTCTCAATAGAATATCACTGTTTACACTCAAATATACACAGAAGGACATCTGCAGAACAGACTGGCATACATTCACTACAATGTCTTCTGAACAGACTGGCATACAAAACAAAGGGTTCTGTATGTGGTGTTGGGGGTTTAAAAGATTTAGAGGGATGGAACGCCTGGCCTGGCTGTTGGACCAGTGTTGGCCAGAGTTCAGTTAGTCATGGCTGAGATTGCAGAGGAGAGGAGCCCCAGACCAGACCTGGACGGGGCTGAGAAGGGGGAGTATGTGGCTGACAGTCTCCAGATGTGTTTCCCACTTCTCCTCTGCTAGGCAGGCAGCAGATTAACTTCTCCTCCACACAGCCAGCCAGCCAGGCAGGCAGCAGATTAACTTCTCCTCCACACAGCCAGCCAGGCAGGCAGCAGATTAACTTCTCCTCCACACAGCCAGCCAGCCAGCCAGGCAGGCAGCAGATTGACGACTTCTCCACACAGCCAGCCAGCCAGCCAGCCAGCCAGCCAGCCAGCCAGCCAGGCAGCAGATTAACTTCTCCTCCACACAGCCAGCCAGCCAGCCAGCCAGCCAGCCAGCCAGCCAGCCAGGCAGCAGATTAACTTCTCCTCCACACAGCCAGCCAGCCAGGCAGGCAGCAGATTGACGACTTCTCCACACAGCCAGCCAGCCAGCCAGCCAGCCAGCCAGCCAGCCAGGCAGGCAGCAGATTGACTTCTTCTCCACACAGCCAGGCAGCAGATTCACTAACGTGTGCAGGCGGACATCTTCTCGCCACCCTTCATGCCAACCCAGTCCAGGCCACAGTCAGGAACACCAACAGGCTTAACAGACAGAGGGGGAATCACACAGATCTGTCTCAGTCAGAAGAGTTCACACACAACTGCATGGCGACAAACATTGCTCGGAACTACACATGGAAGGACAGGCACACACACACACACACACACACACACTAGCTGATCTCTTGAATAAAATGAGTCTTGATAAACATTCTCTGACTACAAAACACTCAGTTGGGTGTGGGTGGCGTCATAAAGCCCTCCACCAACCTTTCCTTTCTGAACCATCTAAGAAGTGGAGAGTATTGCGTTTTTTCCTCACTGGAATTGATTAATCAGTCGTTGCTACAGCCCTGTCTGCAGCCCAACAAAGCTTTCATCTGTAGTCCAAAACACATCGATAGGATGTAGGGGAAAAAACACTGGTCCGCTGTATTCAGTCAGTCAACACTCACTGGCAAACAGATCACTTACCCATTACAGTGCTGACAGTATCATGGTTTTTACAATTAGGCTGTGTTCCAAATGGCACCCTGTTCCCTACATTGTGCCCTACCCTTGACCAGGGCCCACACCCTGTTCCCTACATTGTGCCCTACCATTGACCAATGTAGGGAACATAGGGAATAGGGTACCATTTGGGGAAAGCCTAATTCTCTGATAATAAAGAGAATTAGGCTTTCCCTCTTTTCTCCTCCCATCATCACTACCTTTATTATTATTATCACTTCTCTATTCATTAAGTCACTTCCTGGATAAATAGAAAAGGCAAAAATAAGCAGAGAAAGACAGAGAGACACAGAGCCACAGAGAGACAGAGACAGAGAGAGAGTAGTGAGAAAGAACCAGAGAACAAGAGAGAGAAAGTGACAAAGAGAAAATGAAAAATGCATAAATTAGTCAAGTCAGTGATGATTTGTGCAGTCTGGTTATAATTAGAGATCAAAGGAGTTCCCCTGCTGTGTCCGTCTGTCTGGCTGGTGTGGGTCGTCTAGAGTGGGCAGAGACTGGGTATGTGACAGGCAGCCACGCCACACCAACACTAGACAGTCTGCTGATGCCATCTACCCCCCTGGGCAGGATCACTGAGGTTCAGTCCCAAATGGCACCCTATTCACTATATAGTGCACTACTTTTACCAGGGCCCCATAGGGATTGGGTGCCATTTGGGGACACATCCTCAATCAGGCCTTAGCCACCTGCTATGGTAACAGAGGGGTTGAGACGAATCACAACTTGAGGAAAGAGTCTCATTTTCCTCTCAAGTCGTATTAATATTAATGACAGAGTTAGGTGTCTGCATTAGGTGCTTAGTCATATCCCATATTAGGATTGGTCCTCATTCGCCATATAGGTGGCAAGCATGGAGAAACCAGCATCCTCAGATGAACTGAGACGAATCCTGTACTTGAGGAAAGAGCTCGAATTTCCAATTTAAAAGATGAATTAATATTTATGATAGGGTCAAATGGGGACACTTGTGAAACTCTATGTGGTGAACGCAGTAAGGAACAACCTAACAATGCTCAGATGAACTCCGACACACTTAGGTTGCGTCCCAAATGGCACTATTGCCTTGATAGTGCACTTTTTTTGGGGCCCCCATTTGGCACGCACCCTTAAATAGATCACCAGGTCAATGCGTGAGGATATGCACACTGTATGGGAGATTGAGGGAATATGCAGCATCACATCATGCGCCATAGACTAATTCTATTCATCTACCCCCCGTATAGCTTCAGGATGACAACACATGGGTTTAGTATTCAAATATATTTGAGGAGTGATTGAAAATGATTCGGCAGTTTGCATAGCAAATAAAGCAAATGGGGAAAACTATTTGGCAAATTATTTAAGGATGACGTTTGAAATCCATTCAAATGGTTTCCAGAAGAATTGCTCAATAGAAAAAGGCAGTACCTGTACCGAGTTGACAACCTCCACGAGTCATGGTGGTTCACAGTTCAATGATTTATAAAAGTACCATTCAATTATATACATATGTAATGATCATTTTAGCATTTCTCTCTTCAATATCTAGTCTCTTGTTTCACACACAAACAATAAGAGCCATTTTGAAATAAACAGTTAAAAAAATTATACAAAAAACAATTATGGCATAGCACATAACAGCAAACATTTTGTATTATTAGCATCGAGCTAAAGTGGTTACATTTCAGATTAACAAGCACTGATTCATCTATCCACATATGCACCGTTTCTGGACCCAAGATGGAAAAATTAAGGCAAATGATGTGTTGCTTGAATAAAAATGAGAAGATGTTCACTTCAGCTCTACTGTCGATTGGCACTTAGTCAAACCAAAGGCTAGTGTGTGAGAGAGCTCTAACTTGGTCCGTCAGTTAGTTTCAGTGAGACGTTGATATCAATGGTACAGTATGAATGTGCTTCATCTTTTAGTACTGGTCTTGTTGGTGTGTTTTACTACTGTTTAGGGGGAGAGCTGACCCTGAATAGTGACACAGTCATTCATATGAAGTGGTTCAGGCTGTTGCACCCTATTCCCCTACATACTGCACTACACAGGAGAACTGAATGAAAAAATATATCAATGACAAATAAAAATCACGGCAAAAACAAAAGTTCGGCCATTTTAGAATAACAACATCATTAACCAGTCATAACTAGCCAATGGCAACGCAGATTACACAGTAAGCAACCAATCGATTAAACACAGGATACATGACATCATGGAACACCCTGTTTCTTCGCTTCTAGAAACGTTTTAAAAACACAAATTAACAAACTTAGTTGTGCCCATCCATCCATTTAAAAAATAATTTCATCTGGGTATGTAAAGCGTCTTTTGCATAAAGCCTCGCCATAAAAATATATGTACATACAATACTCCTTAACTCTGGAGCACATTAAACATCTGATTATCTGTACAAGCTGTAAGTCATCAACACCAGGTTTTATGTCATGAGGCTGACAGGTATAGTTGCTATGGTTGGTCAATGGCGGTGTACCGTATATCCTCTGTCGGGGTTTACAGTCTGCTAGCTCACTCAGGGACTATACTGTAGGCCCTTGCTCATTCAGAGTCTATAGGATCCATAGAGTCAGAGAGAGAGAGGGAGATGGAGTGATTAGGGATCATCCTGTCCAAGTTTGGCCCTGTAGTTCTGCTCCTTCACAAGTATTTTCCCCAAACGCCATAGTTTCCCACATCCTGTCTCTAGGCGGAAGATTGACATGTGTAACTCTTCGTGGTTGGTACTGTAATAGTCTGAAGTTAACGAGTTCTGCCTCAGTCTCCGGTCCCCCTCATCTTGGTCTACAGTGGTCCCATAGCTCCTCCCCCTATATCTGTCCCCACCTCTCTGGGGGTCAGAGGTTAAAGGTCAGTGACCTTGTTCTCGAGGGCGGCGGCTATCTGCTGCAGCCGCAGGGTCAGCTGTTTACTCTGGGCGGCTGGGTCTTCATCTAAAGACTGGATGATCTGGAGGGAGGGAGGGAGGGAGGGGAAACGAGAGAGGACACAGAAGAGACAGAGTAGTAAACAGATTTTCTGCGACAGCAAGTGCCATTCATTTGTCTAATTTCCTACAGGATGTAGGGACAATGCAGAGGTAGTTAACCACGTGGATAGGGCCTTCAAACCACCAAACAAGGAAGTGAGTCCTAAGGTTCTTAACCAAGTGGATAGGGCCTTCAAACCACCAAACAAGGAAGTGAGTCCTAAGGTTCTTAACCAAGTGGATTGGGCCTTCAAACCACCAAACAAGGAAGTGAGTCCTAAGGTTCTTAACCAAGTGGATAGGGCCTTCAAACCACCAAACAAGGAAGTGAGTCCTAAGGTTCTTAACCAAGTGGATAGGGCCTTCAAACCACCAAACAAGGAAGTGAGTCCTAAGGTTCTTAACCAAGTGGATAGGGCCTTCAAACCACCAAACAAGGAAGTGAGTCCTAAGGTTCTTAACCAAGTGGATAGGGCCTTCAAACCACCAAACAAGGAAGTGAGTCCTAAGGTTCTTAACCAAGTGGATTGGGCCTTCAAACCACCAAACAAGGAAGTGAGTCCTAAGGTTCTTAACCAAGTGGATAGGGCCTTCAAACCACCAAACAAGGAAGTGAGTCCTAAGGTTCTTAACCAAGTGGATAGGGCCTTCAAACCACCAAACAAGGAAGTGAGTCCTAAGGTTCTTAACCAAGTGGATAGGGCCTTCAAACCACCAAACAAGGAAGTGAGTCCTAAGGTTCTTAACCAAGTGGATAGGGCCTTCAAACCACCAAACAAGGAAGTGAGTCCTAAGGTTCTTAACCAAGTGGATAGGGCCTTCAAACCACCAAACAAGGAAGTGAGTCCTAAGGTTCTTAACCAAGTGGATAGGGCCTTCAAACCACCAAACAAGGAAGTGAGTAGTAAGGTTTTTACCCCGTCATAGTATTTGCTGGCATACTGGTAGAGCTGGTGCAAGGCCGCCTGGGTATTCAGCTTGTCTGTGTGTTCCTGGAGAGGACAAAGAAGGAAGGATGAATCTTATTGGTGTATTCTGATGATGCAATAGAAGACTGCCCACACACAACCACAAACAGATGTGAGGTCACACGTGAACACACAGGTACGTACCCTGGACACCTCAGCCAGGTGTGTGTTCATGTCCTGGTCACTGACTGGGACCATCTGCTTGATTCCCTTGTAGTAACTGAGGAGAGACAGAAGGAGAGCGAGATGAGATGTCTGATTGGCTGACAGGTCCTACCAACCTATCCCCTGTGTTGTTTATGATGCACTAGAAGAGATAATACTACATCTGGTGTGTTCGGACTGCAACCTATTCTCTATATTGGTCAAGAGTACTGCAGTATCGGCTCATTAGATTGGCAGTCAATCCAATCCTCATTATCATATGTTCTGGGGATGAATATGAGAGAACTCACTCGTCCACCATCTTCTTATAGGTGGAGATCTCCTTTGCATAGAGCAGCTTGTTGCTGGGAGATTCCCGGCTCAGTTTGTGTTCCGTCTTGGTGCAGGCGTCCATGAAGGTCTGAGCGATGACGGACAGCGACGCGTCCACCACCTCCGGTCACGTGCACGTCAAAGATGAAGTGAGGGTTCTTCAGGATGTTCACCCAGAAACGCAAGGGCAGGCTGGGGAAGGAGAACACACACATTAGTATATACACACACACACACACACACAGAGCAGCACAGCTTAACCCAGCATAAGAGCAAGGTGAAACAGTTGCAGGCTGTCCAAACTAAAGCCCAACTCCTTCCCATCTAATTTAACAAGATAACAGATCCTTTTCCCGTTCTCCCTCACAGACCAGCTGAGTCACTCAAACCCAGACATCTTAACTCAACACAGGAAACCACAACTAAACAAGTGTGAGTAAGGCTGAATAAAGCCTAATAATCCCACCACCTGCCAGAGTCCTCCAGCCTCAGCCCATAGAAATCCTATTCAAGTGGTGAGATTCTACTCCTTTGAGAAGGACTTGAGTTCTGTGTTATTAGAATGCTGACTGGAGGAGCCTACAGGGGTCATCAGATCTCCGTCTACCTCTGAATCAGCCTTGGTCGAGTGAATTCCTAATGAGTCTGCGGTCTGTCTCTGTGCGTGTGCGTGTGTGTGCGCGTGTCTTCTCCTCCAGGTCACCTCGGCATACACCGAGCTAGAGCCTCTTTAAGAATTTATATTTGTTCGCTGGATGCTCGCTCACTCTCTCTTTCCTTTCTCTCCCTCTCTCCCCCCTCTAGCCAGCTCAGCTTCACAACAGCTCTAACCCCCTAAAAACCTATTCTTTACTGGATATAAGGCCTGGGGAACATTATCCAAGGATAGCGGGTATAATTATCAAGCTTTGTTAGCTGCATCACATAACACATTCACTGGAAGCCCTCATTTAATTGGCTTGCTGATATCTCCTCTTGCTGATATGTAGGAGAGGGGTGGGAGAGATAGAGAGAGGTAGAGCGAGATAGAGGGGAGGGAGGAGGGAGAGATAGAGAGAGGGAGAGCGAGATAGAGGGAGGGAGGGAGGAGGAGAGAGGGAGAATAGAGAGGGAGATAAGGGAGGGAGGGAGGAGAGAGAGAGAGAGAGAGAGAGAGGGAGTGAGGGAGGGAAAGAGGGAGAGATAGAGAGAGGGAGAGCGAGATAGAGGGAGGGAGGGAGGGAGGGAGGGAGGGAGAGATAGAGAGAGGGAGAGAGAGGGAGTGAGGGAGGGAAAGATAGAGAGAGGGAGAGCGAGATAGAGGGAGGGAGGGAGAGATAGAGAGAGAGAGAGAGAGGGAGAGATAGAGAGAGGGAGAGCGAGATAGAGGGGAGTGAGAGAAAGAGAGAGGGAGGGAGAGAAAGAGAGGGAGGGGAGAGAAAGAGAGAGGGAGGGAGAGAAACAGAGAGGGAGGGAGGGAGGGAGAGAGAGAGGGAGGGAGGGAGAGAGAGACAGAGGGAGGGAGAGAAAGAGAGAGGGAGGGAAAGCAGAGAGACAGAGAGAGAGAGAGAGAGAGAGAGAGAGAGAGAGAGAGAGAGAGAGAGAGAGAGAGAGAGAGAGAGAGAGAGAGAGAGAGAGAGTTAGATAAAGAGGAAGGGACTGAGAATGGAGAGAAGAGAAACAGGGGAAGAAAGAGAGGGAGTGAGTGAAAGAGGAGAAGATAGATAGTGAGAGAGATGTCTCTAGAGTCTAATGAATTCAGTCTTTCAGCTCCTCATCCTGACTACAGCTCTTACTCTGACACTCATTCCAACCTGTCAATCAAATATACATCACAAGCAGTATCTATATTTAATAGTTCCCATCAACAGGAGTTAAATAATTCACTCTGATAACTTCCAGGAAGGTAGGACAGTCAGACCCTAGGACTACAACATGGTAAAAAGGAGTCAGACCCTAGGACTACAACATGGTAAGAAGCAGTCAGACCCTAGGACTACAACATGGTAAGAAGCAGTCAGACCCTAGGACTACAACATGGTAAAGAGGAGTCAGACGCTAGATATACAACATGGTAAGAAGCAGTCAGACCCTAGGGACTACAACATGGTAAAGAGGAGTCAGACTAGGACTACAACATGGTAAGAAGCAGTCAGACCCTAGGACTATAACATGGTAAGAAGCAGTCAGACCCTAGGACTACAACATGGTAAAGAGGAGTCAGACGCTAGGACTACAACATGGTAAGAAGCAGTCAGACCCTAGGACTACAACATGGTAAGAAGCAGTCAGACCCTAGGACTACAACATGGTAAGAAGCAGTCAGACCCTAGGACTTCAACATGGTAAGAAGCAGTCAGACCTAGGACTACAACATGGTAAGAAGCAGTCAGACGCTAGGACTACAACATGGTAAAGAGGAGTCAGACGCTAGGACTACAACATGGTAAAAAGCAGTCAGACCCTAGGACTACAACATGGTAAGAAGCAGTCAGACGCTAGGACTACAACATGGTAAAAAGGGAGTCAGACGCTAGGACTACAACATGGTAAGAAGCAGTCAGACCCTAGGACTACAACATGGTAAGAAGCAGTCAGACCCTAGGACTATAACATGGTAAGAAGCAGTCAGACCCTAGGACTACAACATGGTAAGAAGCAGTCAGACCCTAGGACTACAACATGGTAAGAAGCAGTCAGACCCTAGGACTACAACATGGTAAAAAAGCAGTCAGACCCTAGGACTACAACATGGTAAGAAGCAGTCAGACCCTAGGACTACAACATGGTAAGAAGCAGTCAGACCCTAGGACTACAACATGGTAAGAAGCAGTCAGACCCTAGGACTACAACATGGTAAGAAGCAGTCAGACCCTAGGACTACAACATGGTAAAAAGGAGTCAGACCCTAGGACTTCAACATGGTAAAAAGGAGTCAGACCCTAGGGACTACAACATGGTAAAAAAGCAGTCAGACCCTAGGACTTCAACATGGTAAGAACAGTCAAGTGTAGAAGAAGGTTGGAGGTACTGAACTATTGTGTTTATATGTGTGTGTATACAGTGTGCATATCTGTGTGTGTGTGTGTGTTTGTGTCTATGTGTGTGTACCTGTTGGTCTTCCAGATATGGACAGTCTCCTCCTCAACGTTGTCGTGTTTCAGAGCCTGCTCATCCAGGAAGTCAAAGAAGTATTTAACAGCAGGAGGAACCACCGCTCCAGAACACAACACACTGCGGAAGAAATCATCCACAAACTGCTGCAGAGTACCCTGCAACACACACAGGACACACACACATATTAGGACACTCACACTAGGACATATCCAGAGAGACTTCCAGTTATTGCATTCATCTTAAGATAGCTAGGTGGGACAACCACATATCATATTAGGTAGTCAGTAGATAGTATCTGACAGACGCATAAAACATCAGCTCACATTAAGTACCACAACACACACTTACACCCACACAACTTCCAGTGCATCTCCTGTCCACCCACACAATGAGTGCATCTCCTGTCCACCCACACAATGAGTGCATCTCCTGTCCACCCACACAATGAGTCCATCTCCCTCTCCACCCACACAATCAGCGCTTCACATATTCTACATTTTATATTTTCCGGGTCAAATGAGTAATGAATGAGTAATTCTGCACTTGCGCTAAAGTGTTACAAGCCTATTATAACTAGTACTATAACTGCTAAACATAATGTTATAACTGCAATACGTAGTGCTATAACTGCAATCACGAGTGCTATAACTGCTATTGGTAGTGCTATAACTGCTATATGTAGTGCTATAACTGCTATACTGAGTGCTATAACTGCAATACGTCGTGCTATAACTGCTATACGTAGTGCTATAACCGCAATACGTAGTGCTATAACCTATTGGTAGTGCTATAACTGCTATATGTAGTGCTATCACTGCTATACGTAGTGCTATAACTGCTATACGTAGCGCTATAACTGCTATATGTAGTGCTATAACTGTTCTTAGTAGTGCTATAACTGCTATATGTAGTGCTATAACTGTTCTTAGTAGCGCTATAACTGCTATACGTAGTGCTATAACTGCTATATGTAGTGCTGTAACTGTTCTTAGTGGTGCTATAACTGCTATATGTGGTGCTATAACTGTTCCTACTAGTACCATAACTGTTCTTAGTAGTGCTATAATTTCTATATGTAGTGCTGTAACTGTTCTTAGTAGCGCTATAACTGCTATACGTAGTGCTATAACTGTTCTTAGTAGCGCTATAACTGCTATACGTAGTGCTGTAACTGTTCTTAGTAGTGCTATAACTGCTATATGTAGTGCTGTAACTGTTCTTAGTAGTGCTATAACTGCTATACGTAGTACTATAACTGCTATATGTAGTGTTGTAACTGTTCCTACTAGTGCTATAATTGCAGACATAGCGCTATAACTTCTATACAGAGTGCTATAACAGCTGTATGTAGTGTAGTTATCAGACTGACTAACCTGACAGAGAGCAGTCGTGTCAGGTAGATCTCAGCGATGGCTTTAGTCGTAGCCTTAGCCTTCAAACTTCCTCTCTTAGATTTGACCTCATCCAGCTCGTCTGCTGGCCGCACCAGGTGGAACACCTTGTCATCTTCCAACAGGGCGTTTTCTACAGGGGACGCCAGACCACACAACACAGGGGTGAGACACCAGGGACATGTTCAGTAGGCATCAGATAGAAGATAACAGACTCAAACAGGGTGGGACTCCCAAATTCTTTTCGTTTCCCCTTGCAAAATGTTTGGCCATAATGAACATGACCAAAGTTGAGACGTTTTTCCTAGATGCTGATCTCAGGTCAGTAGTGCATTCCCCACCCTGATAAATTAAGGATAGGATTGGGGGACAGGTAGGCCGATCCTAGATCTGTGCTTCGGGATAACTCACTTTCTTCATGGCTGTCCTGGTTCTGGTGGAACTGGCGATGGGTGTGAAGCACTCTGGACAGCACCAGCGTGGCATTGTCTCTCACCTGAAAACACAGTCCAGTACCTTATCTAGTTAACACAGTCCAGTACCATATATAGTTAACACAGTCCAGTACCTTATATGGTTAACAGTCCAGTACCTTATCTAGTTAACACAGTCCAGTACCTTATCTAGTTAACACAGTCCAGTACCTTATATGGTTAACACAGTCCAGTACCTTATATGGTTAACACAGTCCAGTACCTTATATGGTTAACATAGTCCAGTACCTTATATGGTTAACACAGTCCAGTACCTTATCTAGTTAACACAGTCCAGTACCTTATATGGTTAACACAGTCCAGTACCTTATCTAGTTAACACAGTACAGTACCATATATAGTTAACACAGTACAGTACCTTATATGGTTAACACAGTACAGTACCATACAGTGGGGAGAACAAGTATTTGATACACGCCAATTTTGCAGGTTTTCCTACTTACAAAGCATGTAGAGGTCTGTAATTTTGATCATAGGTACACTTCAACTGTGAGAGACGGAATCTAAAACAAAAATCCAGAAAATCACATTGTATGATTTTTAAGTAATTAATTGCATTTTATTGCATGACATAAGTATTTGATCACCTACCAACCAGTAAGAATTCCAGCTCTCACAGACCTGTTAGTTTTTCTTTAAGAAGCCCTCCTGTTCTCCACTCATTACCTGTATTAACTGCACCTGTTTGAACTCGTTACCTCGTATAAAAAAACAGCTGTCCACACACTCAAACAGACTCCAACCTCTCCACAATGGCCAAGACCAGAGAGCTGTGTAAGGACATCAGGGATTAAATTGTAGACCTGAACAAGGCTGGGATGTGCTACAGGACAATAGGCAAGCAGCTTGGTGAGAAGGCAACAACTGTTGGTGCAATTATTAGAAAATGGAAGAAGTTCAAGATGACGGTCAATCACCCTCGGTCTGGGGCTCCATGCAAGATCTCACCTCGTGGGGCATCAATGATCATGAGGAAGGTGAGGGATCAGCCCAGAACTACACGACAGGACCTGGTCAATGACCTGAAGAGAGCTGGGACCACAGTCTCAATGAAAACCATTAGTAACACACTACGCCGTCATGGATTAAAATCCTGGCAGCGCAGGCAAGGTCCCCCTGCTCAAGCCAGCGCATGTCCAGGCCCGTCTAAAGTTTGCCAATGACCATCTGGATGATCCAGAGGGATGAATGGGAGAAGGTCATGTGGTCTGATGAGACAAAAATTGAGCTTTTTGGTCTAAACTCCACTCGCCGTGTTTGGAGGAAGAAGGGATGAGTACAACCCCAAGAACACCATCCCAACCGTGAAGCATGGAGGTGGAAACATCATTCTTTGGGATGCTTTTCTGCTAAGGGACAGACGACTGCAGACCGTATTGAGGGGGAGGATGGATGGGGCCATGTATCGCGAGATCTTGTCCAACAACCTCCTTCCCTCAGTAAGAGCATTGAAGATGGGTGTGGCTGGGTCTTCCAGCATGACAACGACCCGAAACACACAGCCAGGGCAACTAAGGAGTAGCTCCAAGAAGCATCTGAAGGTCCTGGGTGGCCTAGCCAGTCTCCAGACCTGAACCCAATATAAAATATTTGGAGGGAGCTGAAAGTCCGTATTGCCCAGCGACAGCCCCGAAACCTGAAGGATCTGGAGAAGGTCTGTATGGAGGAGTGGCCAAAATCCCCTGCTGCCGTGTGTGCAAATCTGGTCAAGACCTACAGGAAACGTATGATCTCTGTAATTGCAAACAAAGGTTTCTGTACCAAATATTAAGTTCTGCTTTCTGATGTATCAAATCACTTATGTCATGCAATAAAATGCAAATTAATTACTTAAAAATCATACAATGTGATTTTCTGGATTTCACAGTTGAAGTGTACCTATGATAAAAATTACAGACCTCTACATGCTTTGTAAGTAGGAAAAACCTGCAAATCGGCAGTGTATCAAATACTTGTTCTCCCACTGTATAGTAAACACAGTCCATTACTATATATAGTAAACAGTACTATACCATATATAGTTAACACAGTCCAGTACCATATATAGTAAACAGTACTATACCATATATAGTTAACACAGTCCATTACCATATATAGTAAACAGTACTATACCATATATAGTTAACACAGTCCAGTACCATATATAGTTAACACAGTCCAGTACCATATATAGTTAACACAGTCCAGTACCATATATAGTTAACAGTCCAGTACCATGTATAGTTAACACAGTCCAGTACCATGTATAGTTAACACAGTCCAATACCATATATAGTTAACACAGTCCAGTACCATATATACAGTGAGGGAAAAAAAGTATTTGTTCCCCTGCTGATTTTGTATGTTTGCCCACTGACAAAGAAATGATCAGTCTATAATTTTAATGGTAGGTTTATTTGAACAGTGAGAGACAGAATAACAACAAAAAAATGCATTTCAAAAAATGTTATAAATTGATGAGGGAAATAAGTATTTGACCCCTCTCAATCAGAAAGATTTCTGGCTCCCAGGTTTCTTTTATACAGGTAACGAGCTGAGATTAGGAGCACCTCTTAAAGGGAGTGCTCCTAATCTCAGCTTGTTACCTGTATAAAAGACACCTGTCCACATAAGCAATCAATCAATCAGATTCCAAACTCTCCACCATGGCCAAGACCAAAGAGATCTCCAAGGATGTTAGGGACAAGATTGCAGACCTACACAAGGCCAGAATGGGCTACAAGACCATCGCCAAGCAGCTTGGTGAGAAGGTACAACAGTTAGTACGATTATTTGCAAATGGAAGAAACACAAAAAGAACTGTCAATCTCCCTCGGCCTGGGGCCCTTGCAAGATCTCACCTCGTGGAGTTGCAATGATCATGAGAACGGTGAGGAATCAGCCCAGAACTGCACTGGGAGGATCTTGTCAATGATCTCAAGGCAGCTGTCACCAAGAAAACAATTGGTAACACACTACGCTGTGAAGGACTGAAATCCTGCAGCGCCCGCAAGGTCCCCCTGCTCAAGAAAGCACATAGATACAGGGCCGTCTGAAGTTTGCCAATGAACATCTGAATGATTCAGAGGAGAACTGGTGTGAAAGTGCTGTGGTCAGATGAGACCAAAATCGAGCTCTTTGGCATCAACTCAACTCGCCGTAGTTTGGAGAGGAGGAATGCTGCCCTATGACCCCAAGAACACCATCCCCAACTCAAACATGGAGGTGGAAACATTGCTCTTTGGGAGTGTTTTTCTGCTAAGGGGACAGAACAACTTCACCGCATCAAAGGGGACAATGGACGGGGCCATGTACCGTCAAATCTTGGGTGAGAACCTCCTTCTCTCAGTCAGGCATTGAAAATGGGTCGTGGATGAGTATTCCAGCATGACAATGACCCAAAAACACACAGCCAAGGCAACAAAGGAGTGGCTCAAGAAGAAGCACATTAAGGTCATGGTGTGGCCTAGCCAGTCTCCGACCTTAATCCCATAGAAAATCTGTGGAGGGAGCTGAAGGCTCGGTTGCCAAGACGTCAGCCTCAAAACCTTGAGAATGATTGGAGAAGATCTGCAAAGTGGAGTAAACAAAACTCCCTCCTGAGATGTATGCAAACCTGGTGGCCAACTTCCCAAGAAACGTCTGACTTCTGTGATTGCCAACAAGGGTTTTGCCACCAAGTACTAAGTCATGTTTTTGCAGAGGGGGTCAAATACTTATTTCCCCTCATTAAAAAATGCAAATCAATATATACATTTTTTGACATCGTTTTTCTGGATTTTTTGTTGTTATTCTGTCTCTCACTGTTCAAATAAACCCACAATTAAAATTATAGACTGATCATGTCTTTGTCAGTGGGCAAACGTACAAAAGAACAAAAATAACCATATATAGTTGGAGTTTCACTAAACTGTGGATTGCAAAACCCAACATTTCAATGGAACATCTGATCCAAGAACAATTCAACATTATTGAATAAAGACAGCCAGCCCTGATAGATATTCACATTAACTATATGTATGTTGAGAAGCTATTCAGAGAGATCACTACTACAAGGCTGAAGTCCTCGGACAGCCACTCACGTTGCAATGTGCCAGTGTGTTGAGTCTCTTCCACCTGCCCTCCTTCTGTGACGTCAAGTCCATGTCTGACAGGATCTGCCCTGTAGAGCCGGGACGCCACTCTGTGGACGGGGTGGGAAGTGCACCTTAGCATTATAATATTACTTAAAGTATGTAGACTAACGTACATGCAAAAAACATGAAACTTCCGGTTGTTCCCCAACTCTTAGCATTGGATAACAATGTAGAACCGTGTGTGCGCGCATGTGCATTCTCACCCAGAGCAACACTGTCCACCTTCGGTCTCTGTGTGTAGGGCAGGTTGCGGTACACCTGTTCAATTATCTTCTCCTTCACCTGAGAGATGGTGTCACAGTTCAGCACCTTCACCGGCGTCAGTCTGGCCCTCCCTGTGCACCAGCACCTGCAGAGTCTGATTGGACACACACAGATGTCAATCGTCCAGAGTCACACTGATCTCTGACCTCATGATTAGGCCACACCTATTTGTTTTGGTAAATGATAGCAACATGTTGAGTACAGCTGTCTAAAACAGCATTCTGTAGATTAATTTGCCTTTGTGTGTATTGATTATTTGACCAAAAATACAATTTATTGCCTAAATGAATGAAAAAACAGCATGGGGAGAGAAGACTTGAAACATGATGTCTCTCTCTATCAGTTTTCCCATAAATCACTGAGCTGATTTCTCTTCCAGATGATAACACGCTGTTTTCACAAAAAGTCAGTTACAAGAGCCAATCATATTACAGGGTCCATTACGAAGCCAATCGTATTAGAAGGTCCATTGACGAGAGCCAATCGTTACAGGGTCCGTTAAACCAGAACCTTATCAGTGATTGAGTCTGATGGAAACATTAACCTCTAGCCCGTCTCTCTGCCCTTATTGAGCTTTCCCTCTCTCTCTCTCTCTCACCACTCCCTCTCTCTCAATTATCTCTCTATGCTCTCTCTCTCTCAATGCTCTCTCTCTCTCCTCACTGAGATCTGAGACCCTCTGCTCAAAGTTTATTCCATTACATGTGATGTTAGTGGACATCTACAGTGACTAGAAGGCCCATCGCTACCACCACCTGTGTCCTGGGTCACGCGTACGCATCACAATAATACACCTTGAGAGAGTGAGATAGTCCATAGAGAAGCAGGTACCAGTGTGAGTAGAGAGGGCATTCGGACTGATCACAGGAGCCAGAGGAGATGGTTAGACTTGATAAGACAGCTAGTGTTCTTGTATTGAGGGCGTTTGTGTCGTAGAATTACAAAATCGGTAGTAGAGTGGATATAGCTGGAAAATCCAGTTCCACCAAAATGGCTGTACAGTTCACCCACCATAGAGTGCTGCTTTGAATAGGAATATATCTTCTATTAATTGTTAATTCTTTGAGCGGTGCAGTATAGAGTGTACTCACCAGGACGCAGTACTCCCACATCGTCCCCTAGGAGCCCGTGGTCGTTCAGAGTGTACTTGGCCTTCTTCATCTCAAGGCGTCCACTGGACCCCTTCTCTACCTGGTGCTTGATGGCCTTGAACAGTTTGTATAGGGCTCGCCCTGCAAGTCCTACACACACACACACACACAGAGGGAGTGAGCTCATCAGTACTAATGAGACCATTCTCTCTTCT
>NW_025537221.1:0-34531 GCF_020615455.1 Coregonus clupeaformis | reverse complement strand
AGGTTAGAAGGATTACTTTATCCTATCCCAGGTGTTCCTTAAAGAGGTGGGGTTTCAAATGTCTCCGGAAGGTGGTGAGGGAGGACTCCGCTGTCCTGGCGTCGTGAGGGAGCTTGTTCCACCATTGGGGTGCCAGAACAGCGAACAGTTTTGACTGGGCTGAGCGGGAACTGTGCTTCAGCAGAGGTAGGGGAGCCAGCAGACCAGAGGTGGATGAACGGAATGCCCCTCGTTTGGGTGTAGGGACTGATCAGAGCCTGAAGGGTACGGAGGTGCCGTTCCCCTCACAGCTCCGTAGGGCAAGCACCATGGTCTTGTAGCAGATGCGAGCTTCAACTGGAAGCCAGTGTAGTGTGCGGAGGAGTGGGGTGACGTGAGAGAACATGGGAAGGTTGAACACCAGACGGGCTGCGGCATTCTGGATGAGTTGTAGAGGGTTTAATGGCACAGGCAGGGAGCCCAGCCAACAGCGAGTTGCAGTAATCCAGACGGGAGATGACAAGTGCCTGGATTAGGACCTGTTCCGCTTCCTGTGTAAAGGCAGGGTCATACTCTCCGAATGTTGTAGAAACTAGACCTACAGGATCGGATCACCGCCTTGATGTTAGCGGAGAACGACAGGGTGTGGTCCAGGGTCACGCCAAGGCTCTTCGCACTCTGGGAGGAGGACACAACGGAGTTGTCAACCGTGATGGCGAGATCATGGAATGGGCAGTCCTTCCCGGGGAGGAAGAGCAGCTCCGTCTTGCCAAGGTTCAGCTTGAGGTGGTGATCTGTCATCCATACTGATATGTCTGCCAGACATGCAGAGATGCGATTCGCCACCTGGTTATCAGAAGGGGAAAGGAGAAGATTAGTTGTGTGTCGTCTGCATAGCAATGATAGGAGAGGCCATGTGAGGATATGACAGAGCCAAGTGACTTGGTGTATAGCGAGAATTTGAGAGGGCCTAGAACTGAGCCTGGGGGACACCAGTGGTGAGACCACGTGGTCGCGGAGACAGCTTCTCGCCACGCCACTTGGTAGGAGCGACCGGTCAGGTAGGACGCAATCCAAGAGTGAGCCGCGCCGGAGATGCCCAGCTCGGAGAGGGTGGAGAGGAGGATCTGATGGTTCACAGTATCAAAGGCAGCAGACAGGTCTAGAAGGACAAGAGCAGAGGAGAGAGGGTTAGCTTTAGCAGTGCGGAGAGCCTCCGTGACACAGAGAAGAGCAGTCTCAGTTGAATGACCAGTCTTGAAACCTGACTGGTTTGGATCAAGAAGGTCATTCTGAGAGAGATAGCAAGAGAGTTGGCTAAAGACGGCACGCTCAATAGTTTTGGAGAGAAAAGAAAGATGGGATACTGGTCTGTAGTTGTTGACATCAGAGGGATCGAGTGTTGGTTTTTTGAGAAGGGGTGCAACTCTCGCTCTCTTGAAGACGGAAGGGACATAGCCAGCGGTCAAGGATGAGTTGATCAGCGAGGTGAGGTAAGGGAGAAGGTCACCGGAGATGGTCTGGAGAAGAGAGGAGGATATGGTCAAGCGGGCAGGTTGTTGGGCGGCCGGCCGTCACAAGATTTTATCTGGAGAGAGAGGGGAGAAAGAAGTCAAAGCATAGGGTAGGGCAGTGTGAGCAGGACCAACAGTGTCATTTGACTCTAACAAACGAGGATCAGATATCGTCAACCTTCTTTTCAAAATGGTTGACGAAGTCATCCACAGAGAGGGAGGAGGGGGGAGGGGGAGGAGGATTCAGCAGGGAGGAGAAGGTGGCAAAGAGCTTCCTAGGGTTAGAGGCAGATGCTTGGAATTTAGAGTGGTAGAAAGTGGCCTTAGCAGCAGAAACAGATGAAGAAAATGTAGAGAGGAGGGAGGAAAAGATGGCAGGTCCGCAGGGAGTCTAGTTTTCCTCCATTTCCCCGCTCGGCTGCCCGGAGCCCTGTTCTGTGAGCTCGCAATGAGTCATCAAGCCACAGAGCTGGAGGGGAGGACCGAGCCGGCCGGAGGATAGGGGACATAGAGAGTCAAAGGATGCTGAAAGGGAGGAGAGGAGGGTTGAGGAGGCAGAATCAGGAGATTGGAGGGAGAAGGATTGAGCAGAGGTAAGAGATGATAGGAAGGAAGAGGAGAGAGTAGCGGAGAGAGAGAGCGAAGGTTGCGACGGCGCATTACCATTTGAGTAGGGGCAGAGTGAGTAGTGTTGGAGGAGAGCGAGAGAGAAAAGGATACAAAGTAGTGGTCGGAGACATGGAGGAGTTGCAGTGAGATTAGTAGAAGAACAGCATCTAGTAAAGATGAGGTCAAGCGTATTGCCTGCCTTGTGAGTAGGGGGATGGTGAGAGGGTGAGGTCAAAGAGGAGAGGAGTGGAAAGAAGGAGGCAGAGAGAAATGAGTCAAAGGTAGACGTAGGGAGGTTGAAGTCCCCCAGAACTGTGAGGGGTGAGCCATCCTCAGGAAAGGAACTTATCAAGGCGTCAAGCTCATTGATGAACTCTCCAAGGGAACCTGGAGGGCGATATTAAGCTTAAATGGGCTAGTGACTGTGACAGCATGGGATTCAAATGAGGAGATAGACAGATGGGTCTAGGAATGCTAAGTGTCTACCTAAAGCATCTCAACTGGAACAGCTATTTCATTAATGGGTGCAATAAGTCTAAATAACATATTGGAATAGTTTAGAAAATGTTTGTAATTTATATTTGAGTAGCATAAGATTAATGAATTAATTAATGCACAAACATAGATATTGAAACAAACAATTTTAAATAGCAACCTGCAATCGAGCATGCTGGGAAATATGATAATGATGGGCGTGGCTTTGGTTGAAATGGATGTGTATGAGTTTCAGCCCCTGTATTCGGGTAAAACTAGGTTTAGTGCTAGCTAGACCCTCAAAATATACTGAACAAAAATTTTAACTTAACATGCAACAATTTTAACCATTTTACAGAGTTACAGTTCATATAAGGAAATCAGTCAATTGAAATAAATTAATTTGGCACTAATCTATGGATTTCACATGACTGGGCAGGGGCGCAGCCATGGGTGGGCCTGGGAGGGCAGTGTGGAGTGCAATTGAGATTGTGTGGTCTATGGATCTGTTAGGATGGTATGCAAATTGGAGTGGGTCTAGGGCAGGGGTGTCAAACTCATTTTAGCTCAGGGGCCACATGGAGGAAAATCTATTCCCAAGTGGGCCGGACCGGTAAAATCATGGTATATATAACTTAAAAACAACAACTTCAGATTGTTTTCTTTGTTTTTAATACTATCAACATAAAACATAAAGCTGGAGCCTGAGGACAGTGTGTCCAAAATAGTACAAGCACAACATCACTATTAATCATAAAACACCTCAAGTTTATTTGAAAATTCTAAAGAAAAAGAACACACAAACACACAATGCCTCAGTGATTCACAGAACTGTTTCACAGATCACAGAACTATATCAGGGTGTCATTTCTCAGGCAGAAATGTAGATACAAATAATGAAATCCTGTTCCCCAAACAAGTGCAAGAACCACAGAGTCAAGAATAGGTTAAATATACAAATAAAAAAAAATCAATTAAAAACAAAAGCACATCAACATAAAAACATATAAACATAAAGCTGGAGCCTGAGGACAGTGTGTCCAAAAGCACAACATCACTATTAATCATAAAACACCTCAAGTTATTTGAAATTCTGAGGACAAACAACACACAAACACACAATGCCTCAGTGATTCACAGAAGTATATCACAGATCACAGAACTATATCAGGGTGTCTCATGCAGCACTTTAAGTGGGGTTGCATAGTTTATTTGACTCCTGATACCTGGCATCTTTAGCTTTCACCAGCGCATCAATATCAGGCGTCACATCCTGAGTGGCAGCCAACTTCAGGATGTGATTCAAGTGCTTGTGCATGAGCCTTGAGCGCAGCTTTGTTTTATTTATGCTCATTACAGAGAACTTGCTCACAAAGATATGTGGTTCCAAACATGCACAACAGTTTTGCAGCGAGGGCTGTCAAGTTGGGGTAACCTGTCACGATTTAACTAGATATGAACCCAAATGCAGACAACTACACCGAGCCAGAGAAGGTTTAACAGGTTTATTTACAAAAGTTCAATTTGTCCAGGTTTCCAATAATAGGGGAAGAGCAAGTCCAGGTTAACAGGGAGGTAACAGATCCAGGTTCAGAGCAGGAGTGGTACCGTAACGTCCTAGTGTCCGTGGTGAGTCCAAAAGGAAGGTCCGGTAGTGGTAAGCAGGATGGTGGTGGCAGGAGTGAAGCGGAGGCAGGAGTCAGGTTCCAATAATATGGTAGTCTTGACTATGATCTGACGATGAGTGGCAAGTTTGACCGGGTCTTAAAGGCTGAGGTGATTATGGTGAATGAGCTGCAGCTGGAACCCTGACTCCCGCACACCAGACTTCACTCCTGCAATCAAGGACAGACAGAGGGGAGGGAGAGAGCAGAGAGAGAGCTACCTAGCAGCAGTAGGCCTAACAGTACCCCCCCCCCCCTCTACGGACGCAACCTGGCGGCCGACAGGGTTTATCGGGATGTAACCTATGAAATTCATGGACCAGAGCAGGATCCACAATGAAGCTCCTGGGCACCCAGGAACGTTCCTCAGGACCATAACCCTCCCAATCCACCAGGTACTGGAAACCACGATTCCCGGCGGCGAACATCCAGAAGTCGCCGGACAGTGTAGACAGGACCCCCCACCCACGATCCTGGGCGGAGGAGGGGGACGAGAGGGCG
Source organism: Coregonus clupeaformis (assembly GCF_020615455.1). Classification (NCBI taxonomy): domain Eukaryota; kingdom Metazoa; phylum Chordata; class Actinopteri; order Salmoniformes; family Salmonidae; genus Coregonus; species Coregonus clupeaformis. Next base: position 29,790 of record NW_025537221.1, on the reverse strand, counting down.
GAACAGAGGGCTAACAGACACAGGCTTAATCTGTGAAACATGAAAAGTGGAATGAACCCGTAGGGAGGCAGGAAGCTGTAGCTTAACTGCGCAGGGGTTAACAATAGACAGTATCTTGAACGGTCCTATAAAACGCGGCGCCATCTTCTTAGACTCCACTTTCAATGGAAGATCACGTGACTTAAGCCATACCTCTTGACCAGGAGAGTAACCGGGAGCCTGGGACCGGTGACGGTTGGCTTGCCTCTGCATGTATGACGAAAAGCTCGGGACAGAGCTACCCTGGCCTTCCTCCAGACCTTGAAGCAGCGGTGGATGTGTGACTGTACCGAGGGTACCGCCAGTTCCCTCTCTTGAGAAGGGAACAGGGGAGGTTGATAACCCAGAGCACACAGAAAGGGAGACAAACCAGAGGAAGCGTTAGTCAAGGTGTTATGAGCATATTCCACCCAGGGGAGCATGGAGCTCCATGTCCCAGGGTTAGACCCTGTGACACAGTGGAGAGCGGTCTCCATCTCCTGGTTCGCTCTCTCGGCTTGCCCGTTGGTCTGGGGATGATATCCCGAGGACAGGCTGGATGTGATGCCCAAAGCTTTACAGAATGCCTTCCATACCTGGGAGACAAACTGGGGACCCCTGTCAGAGACAATATCAGAGGGTAAACCATGAGAGCGGAACACATGTTCAACCAAAATATCAGCCGTCTCTCTGGCCGTGGGCAGTTTAGGTAGAGCCAAAAAAATGAGCGAACTTAGAAAAACGATCAATCACAGTAAAATGACAGTCTTTCCGGACGAGGGGGAAGTCCAGTGACAAAATCCCATGGCAATGTGCGACCAGGGCCGGCTGGGTATTGGCAGAGGTCGTAGATGACCAGCGCTGGCCTGGGTGGAGTTTTTTACTTCGTGCACATACCGTACAAGCAGCAATGAAGGCTCGAGTGTCCGCCTCCATCCTGGGCCACCAGAACTTCCGTCGCACAAAGTCAAGGGTCCGCGTGACTCCAGGGTGACAGGTAAGGGGAGACAGTGAGCCCACTGAAGTATCTGGGAGCGAACAGCCTCAGGGACAAACAACCGTTAGGAGGACCCCCTCCCAGGGTCAGCTTGATGATGTTGAGCCTGTCTAACAATCCCCTCGATGTCACATGTGATGGCCGCAATACTGCAGGTAGGAGGCAAGATGGGTTCAGGGTTACTACCAGTATCAACAGCCGAATGAACACGAGACAGGGCGTCCAGGCTTGACGTTGTCGTGACCCAGGACGGTAAGACAGAGAAAAATTGAATCTCCCAAAAAATAGTGCCCACCTGGCTTGGACGGGGGTTGAGCTGCTTCACTGACTGGATGTATGCCAGATTCTTATGATCCGTCCAAACGATGAAGGGTTGTTCCGCCCCCTCCAACCAATGCCGCCACTCCTCGAGAGCCAGCTTAACGGGGCGAGCAGTTCCACGATTGCCAACATCATAATTCCTCTCTGCCTGAGAAAGTTTCCTTGAAAAAAAGTACAGGGATGCAGTTTGTTATCTTCAGGAGAACGTTGTCGACAACACCGCACCTACCCCAGTGTCGGGATGCATCCACCTCTACGACAAAACTGGCGGTCGGGGTCCGGCTGCATCAGAATGGGAGCCGAGGCGAAGCGATGTTTCAGTTCTTCGAACGCTGATTCGGCCCCTTCATTCCAAGCGAACGGTCGTGAGATGGAGGTGAGAGCGGTGAGTGGCGCCGAATGCGGCTGTAGTCCTTGATGAACCTCCTGTAGAAGTTCGCAAACCCCAGGAATCGTTGAAGTTGTTTGCGGGTGGAGGGGCTGGCCAGTCCGTGACAGCAGAGATCTTAGCTGGGTCCATCCGCAACTCCCCCTGAGCTATTATGTAACCCAAAAAGAGGTCTCAGACACATGAAACTCACATTTCTCCATCTTCACAAATAGCTTGTTCTCCAACAACCTTTGCAACACCTGGCGCACATGCAGTTCATGTTCCTGGGAGGACTCAGAGAAAATCAGGATATCATCCAGATAGACAAAAACAAAAGCGATTCAACATGTCCCGAAGGACATCGTTCACTAGTGCCTGAAAAACAGCAGGGGCATTAGACAACCCAAAAGGCATGACCAGATACTCAAAATGTCCCAAGGGTGTGTTGAAGGCAGTCTTCCATTCATCACCTTTACGAATGCGCACCAGGTGATACGCATTTCGTAGATCCAGTTTGTAAAGATAGTTGCACCATGTAGGAGGAAAAGCAGAATTAATTAAAGGCAGAGAATATTTGTTCTTAATGGTGATGTTGTTAAGTCCACGGAAATCAATACAGGGTCTGAGGGTCTTATCCTTCTTTCCAACAAAAAAAGAATCCTGCTCCTACAGGTGACGAGGAAGGACGAATAATACCTGCCGCCAAGGAGTCCCGAATGTAGTTCTCCATAGCCTCCGTCTCCGGGCGGGAGAGGAGATTGTACAGGCGACTGCTGGGGAGAGGGCTCCTGGCTGGAGGTCAATGCCTCGCGCAGTCGTAAGGCGGTGAGGAGGAAGAGAAGTAGCTCTGTGTTTGCAGAAAACGGATGCCAGGTCATGATACACGTCAGGGACAGCAGAGAGATCCATGGACTCCAGTGGAGGTTGAGGCACAGTGCTGGCAGGGGTCTGAGCAGAACACAAACAATTCACATGACAAAATGTGCTCCATGAAACAATTCTACCTGTCACCCAATCAATGTGTGGATTGTGTCTTATGAGCCAGGGGATACCAAGGACCAGGGGAGTCTGGGGGCAGTCAATGATGTGAAACTGAATGTTCTCCTGATGATTACCCGACACTCTGAGACAAACAGGCACATTCTGATGAGTAATACGGGTCAACAATTGTCCATTTAGACCCTTAGCCTGCAGCGGATGGTCCATAGGTACAGTCTCTAAATCCATTTGTTGAGCCAACTCTCGATCCAAAAGCTTTCATCGGCACCAGAGTCAACCAGCGCACTAACAGGGAAATCCTGGGACTGCCACTGGAGGGATGCCTGGAGCAGAATGCGGGGAGAAGAGGAAGAATCCGCTGCTCGGCTCACCAAAACTTCTCCCATTAATGATGAGCCGGCCCTTTTCCCGGACCGAACTGGGCAGGAAGGAACAGGAAATGACCAGCTTCTCCACAATACAGGCAGACCCGAGCCTGAATACGGCGTGCCCGCTCCTCTGAGGACAACCGTGCACAACCCACCTCCATGGCTTCGGATTCAGTGCTCCCTAGTATCGACCTCGGGAAGACTCCGGCCCCTCTCCTTAGGGAAGAGGCGGGGAGGAGTTGGTTGACGACAGACAGGTTGCTTGGAACTACCACTCCTCTCCCGGGCGCTCCCGAATCCGATTATCCAACCTGATGGTGAGTGAAATAAGATTATCCAGCGTAGGCGATTCATCATATGACACCAATTCATCCTTCAAGGTCTCAGCCAAAGCATTAATGAACACTCCTTGTAATGCCTCGTCATTCCAACCACTCACTGCCGCTAAAGTTCGAAACTCCACTGCCATCTCCGCCACACTGCGAGACCCCTGCCGAAGAGACAACAAACGTTTAGCAGCCTCCTTGCCCCGTACGGGGTGGTCGAAAACCTTCCTCATCTCAGTGGTGAAGGCAACGTAAGCGTTGCAAATGTCCGACTGCCTCTCCCAGACCACGGATCCCCAGGAACGAGCGGAACCGCTAGTAGAGTTGATAAGGTAGGCAATACGGGCTCTTTCGGAGGCGTAGGTGAGGGGCTGTTGTTCAAACACCAACGAGCACTGAGTCAAAAAATCACCACAGGTTCCCATGTTCCCGTCATAGCGCTCTGGAGCAGGAACAAAAGGCTCTCTGATCAGGGCTGGAGGGGCAAGAAAAACAGGCGGAGCAGGAGAAGGAGCAGTTTGTATGCCATGCCCGAGGGGGTGCATTATTAACTTGAGTAGTAAGGGCAGACACTTGATTGGTGAGTAATTGAACCTGATTAAGCAGCACCTGACTGTTCTCAGAAATAGTCTTAAACAAGGTATCATGTTGGCCAAGTAAAATGCCCTGATTGGCTATGGCAGTCCGAATCTGAGTGCACTCTGGGGTGGTATCCGAGCTACTGTCTGCTGGGTTCATGTTGGTCAGATCATACTGTCACGATTTAACTAGATATGAACCCAAATGCAGACAACTACACCGAGCCAGAGAAGGTTTAACAGGTTTATTTACAAAAAGTTCAATTTGTCCAGGTTTCCAATAATAGGGGAAGAGCAAGTCCAGGTTAACAGGAGGGTAACAGATCCAGGTTCAGAGCAGGAGTGGTACCGTAACGTCCTAGTGTCCGTGGTGAGTCCAAAAGGAAGGTCCGGTAGTGGTAAGCAGGATGGTGGTGGCAGGAGTGAAGCAGAGGCAGGCGTCAGGTTCCAATAATATGGTAGTCTTGACTATGATCTGACGATGAGTGGCAAGTTTGACCGGGTCTTAAAGGCTGAGGTGATTATGGTGAATGAGCTGCAGCTGGAACCCTGACTCCCGCACACCAGACTTCACTCCTGCAATCAAGGACAGACAGAGGGGAGGGAGAGAGCAGAGAGAGAGCTACCTAGCAGCAGTAGGCCTAACATAACCTGGCAAGAGATTCTGATAAAATGTGTCCAAGCCAGCTGCAGCAAATGTGCCCTTCAAATCCGAGTCACACTGCAAGTATATTATTTCAAGTTGGATGCTGACGGGCAGATCAGAGGGATTCACGGTTAATGGCGAACAAAAAACGTTAAAGTCTTTCTCCAGTTCACCAAAAATCTGAAAGCGTTGCTCAAACTCCCTAAACAGTCCCGTTATTTTATCTTTGAACCGCTTCATGTCTGCCACATGTTGGGTCGGCACATACATTTTTCAGACAGGGAAGTGAGCTGCATCACCACCGGCGAGTTGCGTCTCCCACAATGACAGCTTCAACTTGAAAGAACGTTTGCTGTCATAATACTGCGTGGCAACTTTGTTGCACCCTGGCAGCTGTTTGTTCAAGTTATTCAGGTGCTCTGTAACATCCACCATAAATGCAAGGTCCTGCATCCATTCTGCGGAATGAAATTCTAACACTGGTTTGCCCTTTTCTTCCATGAACTGTTCAATTTCTTCTCATAAATCAAAGAAACGCCTCAGCACAGCACCTCGGCTTAACCATCTTACCTCAGTGTGGTATGGCAGGCCATAGATGTGGTCTTTCTCTCTCGAGAAGGCTGTCAAACTGACGTTGATTCAGGCTTCTGGATCGGATGAAATTAACAGTTTGGATGACCACCTTCATGCGTTATCCATCTTTAATGACTTGCAACACAAAGCCTCCTGGTGCAAAATACAGTGAAAAGTCAAAAAATCACGTCCTCCATTTGCAGATTGCACTTTCTCTCTGAACTTTGTCACAACGCCTGCTTTTTTCCCGATCATTGAGGGTGCACCATCTGTAGCCAGGCTGACAGCGGGGACCAGTCCACTCCGACCCTGTCCAGCGCGCTGACGAGTGCAGTGAAAATATCAGCTGCTGTCGTTGTATCTGTCGCATCGGCACCAACTCCACGAACTCCTCGGTGACGGTCAATGTGTCATCAACTCTGCGGATGAAAATGGCCAGTTGTGCAACATCTGTAATGTCCGTGCTTTCATCAATTGCAACTGAAAACACAATAAATTACTTTACTTTTTGCTTCAACTGGCTGTCCAAATCCACTGAAAGATCGGAAATCCTGTCTGCAACTGTGTTTTCTTGTCAGGCTGATATTTGCAAAAGCCTGGTGCTTTTCAGGGCACACAATCTCCGCTTCCTTCATCATGCATGTTTTTACAAATTCACCCTCACTAAATGGTTTTGAAGCCACTGCGATTTCATTAGCAATGAGGTAGCTAGCTTTCCCTCAGCCCACTGATGTCTCGGCTGTGAGTAAACACAGACTGCTGTTTCTTCAGACCCGCCAACAGTTTATTCACCTTCTCTCTTCTCCGCTGTCCTTGAAAGTTGTCATATTTGTCGGCATGAAGACTCACATAGTAGCGACGAAGGTTATATTATTTCAGCACTGCAACATGCTGTGAACACACCAAACATACAGCTTTCCCATTTAATTCCGTGAATAAATAGAAGGATGACAATTTTTCTTGGAACACTCTGCGTCCACTTTTCTCTTTTTTGACAGAGACATATTGGGGCAATGAGGGTGCCAAAGCACATTGTTGTGTCAATTCCTGACTACAAGCTATACCGAGCACTCAAGCCTAAATCCACCCAGGGTGCTCAAAGCACTCCCAACCTGCAGGGGGCAACCATGCAACCGGAGCTGTTGAAACCAACCACCAGGAAGTGCTCTGGGGACCATATTAACCTGCGCACCCACAAGCAGTGCATGTGCATGGCATCGAAATGTTTGGTAAAAGCTTACTTGGCTCTCACTCATTCCTGAGAAGAGATACCAATGACCACAGCTCCTGATCATCCAAAGACGCAACTGGTAGGACAGAATGTGTTGTGAATTCATGCTTCTATATGCCCTTTTGTTTGGTTGTAACATACAATACAATTATTAATTAAATTAAATAGTGAAGACTTCATTATGTGAACGTAGAACTTGACAGTAACGTTACTATAATCATGTATTGTTAAATGTTTAATTATGATATTGATATTTGATTATTAACTTGCAATGATCCTAGGTTAATCTAAATGATGAAATGATTGTTTGGTTAGGTTTGAGGATTCAGTAACATTAGTTTATGCTTATTTTTGAGAAAGTGGAATTGAGAGTTATTTGTAACTAATCCATGGGGTTTTGTTTGTGTGTTTTGAAGGTTATCAACCTATTCTGTTCCATCTTTATGACAATAAAAAATCATAAAGTGAACAGTTTTGAGTTGTCCTTTTGCGTTCATCAAGGATAAAGCCGTTTTCAAGTTTGGGCAGAGCTGTGGTCAGCCAGAAATCACGCAGAACTTGACAGTTGATAACCAGCGCGGCAGTGAAGACGAGGATCAAAGGGCTGAAGTCAAGCTGTCGGCGCAAAGGAAGAATTGCCTGTGAAACTCTACACCATGGCCAAGGAAACTTTTGGGAAAACAGTCAAGCAACTGAAGCAAGAGCGGACCTTAGCCAAATCTGCTTTCACCAGACAAGCGAACTACCTGAGTAAAGCTGCAGCTGGTATGATTAAGCATGAACTACAAGAGGAGTTCAGCAAGCTCAGTTCCCTGGCTAGAAGTGTCGGTGATTCAAATGATGACTACGCGGCTGGCCTACTGGCTGAAGCGGGAACTAAGGGAGATGAAGAGGTCAAGCTCGACAAGGACCAGCATGCTGATCTTGAAAGGACGATTGAAGAGTGCGACATGAAATTGGAGAAATCCGAGAGGCAGTCCAATTCAACCTCTGGCCAAGATACGGTAAAGAGGAGGTAGACTTTGCAATCCAAGAAGCGGAGAAAGCCTGTGACAGAGCCAAAGAAACCCCCGTCACTGCTATTAACAGGGACGGCTATGAATTCCAGCTGGAAAGAGCGAGAGAAGCTAATCCATAATGCAAGTGAAAGCCTGAAAGACTGGGAAAAATGGGTCCCACACGATGAGACTGCAGATCTGAAAGGCAGAGTAAAAGATCTGAGAATATTCGGCAGTAACCTCGAGGCCAAAAGAACAGAATTCCTCATCGCACAGAGAATTGCAGAAGAGGGACAGAAGACCTACAGAGCTTCAACCAAGAGCATTCCCACAACCAGTGGTGAGAATAAAACCAACCAGTCTACCTAAATTCACTGGGCTTAGGAGGAATTTCCACAGATGGAGGAAAGACTGGGAGAGCCTGCAAAAGCAGGGAGAGCCGACTGGTTCAGTGGAGGTGAAGAAGTTTCAACTTCTTGACAGTGTGGACTGAGAGAATATGTAGAGACCTGCGCCTGTCATCATATAACAGTGCTGAAGACATGTTTAGAGTACTCCAAAACCGGTATGAAACAAGCCAACAATTGCTTTGGAGATAATTGAGGACCTGGAGAGGATCCCTCCTTTAAAGTCACACCAACCAAGGAAGGTTATTGACCTGATTCAAGCTGTGGAAAAGGCCCTGAATGACCTCACGGAGCTCGAAAGCAGTGGAGCCATAAGGGAATCCCCCTTGTCATCAGATCCATAGAGAGCAAGCTGCCGGATAACATGAAGAGGGACTGGCTGACATTCATGGTCAACCCAAGAAATGGAGTCACACCTGACAATCACTTCGACAGCCTTCTAAGATTTTTAAAGACACAAGAGGACATACTGGAGAAACTGGACCAGTTGGGTGTAAGTGAAAACCCTGAAAAGAAAGCTACATTACCCGGAGAAGCGGTATGCTTCCACAAGGTCCACGAGAAAGGGAGGATGCGTTGTGTGTGGAGATGAACAGCACCGTGAGAAGATTTTCTTTTGTAAGCAGTTCAAAGAACTAAAGCCTAGTGAAAGCTGAATGCTGTCAAAAGACTGGGAGCATGCAGAAGATGCCTCAGATGTCATGGAGAGGATGAGGAATGTACGGACACTTACCTTTGCAGAAACAGAGACTGCAAAAGAGGAAGCTCCTCGGATCACCATTTCTTTCTCTGCCTTAAAGGAGGGGCTAAGAGGAAAGAATACGTGAAAGTGGAAAAACCCAGCACCAGGAGGCAAACATTCACAGAGGAGCAAGAGAGATTTAATACGTGAGCTCACCCCGGACGTGGCAGAAAAAATTCAGGAATGCTTTCACCAACATGGCAAAATCACACTGCACTGGAGGAAGCCTTCCTGGGGTAATGGACTCAAGCACACGTGAATTACCAGTTATTCTTATGCTTCTCGAAGTAACTACTAACGCGAGGGCAGAAAATTGGAACTCTCATTGACTTAGCATCAGACACCAACTACATCACTCACACAGCCGCCAGGAGACTGGAAGCTTCAGTGAAAGGATCACACTAGTCGTCCATGGAGTTGGAGGCATGGCCATGAAGGTGAAGACCAAAAGATACTTACTCAAGGTGAGAGTCAAGACACCAAGAGGCACGGAGAAAGCTCATGAGCTGATCTGTTATGGGTTGGATGAAATTGCAAAAGTTCACAGAGCAATCAAAGCACAACACCTCAAGGAAGTTCTTCCCGATACCAACCTGGAAGACCTTCACAGACCAGAACATGTTGAGCTTCTCATAAGCCACCGTGAAGGAAGACTTGCTCCACAGAGAGTAAAGGTAGTAGGAGATCTTGTCCTGTGGGAGAGCCCTTTAGGAAAGACCGTTGGAGGAGCACATCCAGACCTCTGTGAAGTAGTGGACATGGCCCTGCACAATTCTGAAACTCATTTTGCACGATCTATGAGAATCACAGCAGTAAAGTATCAAGAAATTGCTGAGATGCAAGAATCTAGAGCTGAAACTAAAACCACTGTTATTGGCAAAGAGTTCTTGGACTGGTGGAAGTGGGACAGCATTGGTGCGGCCTGTGAACCCATGTGTGGAGGATGTCGTTGTGGTAACTGTCAACCAGGAGGCAAAGACATGACTCTTAGTGAAGAAAGAGAGCTTGAGATAATCAGGCAAGGTCTCAGTTACGTGGAGTCAGATGTGCATAGTCAGGAGCCTCACTGGGACACAAAATACCCTTGGATTGAAGATCCAAGTTCCTGCCCAACAACAGAAGCGCAGTGGAAGCCACGTTTCTGAGGACGGAGAAACAACTCAAGAGAGAACCAGATTGGCGTGCAGCATACACAACTCAAGTTCATGAGATGGTGGAAAGGAAGGCAGCAAAGAAACTCACTAGAAAGACCATTGCCGACTGGAAAGGTCCAGTATGGTACGTCAGTCACTTGATAGCACCAAACCCACACTCTATAACTACACCTGTCCGACTGGTATGGAACAGCAGCCAGAGGTTTAGAGGAAGCAGCATGAATGACCTTCTTCTGAAAAAGGCCTGATGTACTTAATCCCATTCGAGCGGTACTGCTAAGGTTCAGGAGAGGAATCCATGCTGCTCTCGGCGACATCAAAAAGATGTACAATTCTGTGTGGCTCGAAGACCTGGAGATGCACCTCCATAGATTCCTCTGGAGAGACGGTGATGATGGGGACATTGAGGAATATGCCATCACCAGGGTCAACATGGGCGATCGACCAGCAGGGTGTATCGCACAACTAGCCATGAGAGAAACAGCTAAAGTTGCCCATGTTCACACATCTGAAAGAGGAACGGAGGGTCCTTGAAGAGGATTCCCTACGTAGATGACATCCTGACATCCCATAATGACCTGAAAAAGCTAGACGGAACCACCAAAAAGTCGAAGAAATCCTAAAGGCAGGTGGATTCTTCCTCCAAGCCAGTGGGTCGATCAGGCCAAAGTGGGAGGCAAACATCTACATCAGAACATCCAACATCATCAGATGAAGTCTTCATCCTCCCCAACCAAGTGAGAGAAGGAGACAACAGAGCCCTTGGAGTTGGTTATTTAGTCGAATCAGACAAACTGTACCTCATGACCTCGATAAACTTCTCAAAGAGACAAAAGAAGATGAGGATCAGTCAAGATCTCGTTGGAGAGGAAGTGAGAATGAAAACTCCAAACCCACTGACCAGAAGGCAACTGCTTAGCCAAGTAGCTAGTTTGTATGACCCAATAGGCCTTGCAACACCTGCCAAACAGAAAGGAGCTATTTTAGTCAGAAAAGCATTCCCAGAAACTGGAGGCAAAGCTCTAACAAGAGACACATGGGACACACCTCTGTCTGAGAAACTTAGAGGAGAAGCAATCCGCCTGTTTGAGGAATACAGACACCTCAACCAAATTACCTTCCATAGAAGCCTGACTCCAGTCAAAAGGATTGGAGAACCCTGGGGAATAACATTCTCAGATGGGAGCGACCAGAGTTATGGAGCAGTGGCATACTTCAGGTGGGAGACCGAGCAAGGCATCCTGGTCCGACTTGTTGAGTCCAAAGCCAAGCTTACACCACTTGACCAAAAGGGAGAACCAGTGAAGGCTGAAGTCTGTGGTGCTGTGTTCGCTGCAAGACTCAGGAAATACATTGAAAAGCACAGTCGGATGCAAGTAGGACGTTGGATCCATCTGTTAGATAGTCAAACTGTGCTGGGTGCAATCAAAAGGGACAGTTATGGGTACCAGACCTTTTTGCAAACAGAGTGGGAGAGATCCAGAAGTCCACATCAGTTGAGGACTGGAGATGGATTCCAGGTGAGCAAAACATTGCTGACCTCATGACAAAGAGGAGCAACCCCAGAGGACCTCAAAGAGAACTCTGTGTGGCAGAACGGCCCAGAGTTTCTGAAACGACCTGTAGAGGATTGGCCGACAAAATCAGCCAAAGAAGTCGCTGCAGATGCCAAAGAAGGCATAAACAAGCTCCAAAGGAAATGTTTTACAGCAGCACTGACCCGAGCGCAGGTGGGGAAAAAGATCCAACATGCTCCACGTATACCAATATCTCCAACCTCTGACAAAGGTAAAGACCTGCAAAGCAGCCCCTAATGGAAGAGGGGCAACAAATCCAAGTCCAAAGACCACCTTCTGGTTATTCAGTGGGGAATATCCTTAACATCAGCAGGTTCAGCAGTTTAACCAGGTTGACAAGAGTCATTGCCTGGGTGTGGAGAGCTGCCACAAGGTGGAAAGAAATGCTAGCCAAGACCACCACCACAAGCAAGCCAAAGAAGAAGGAAATTCCTTCAGCTCTTGAGATCAAGTCCAGAATCAAGAAAGCTACACTTACCATCATGGAGTGTGAAGATGCACTCAGGGATCTCTTCCTTGCAGCCCAAAAGGACGTAACCTGGCCAGACACCACACTCAGCAGGCTTGCTGTGGTCAAAGAGGAAAACACTGGACTCTTGCTCTGTGGAGGAAGATTCCAAATCTTTAATGAAGAAAAACTGCAGTACAGGCTTGCCAGAGTTATTGACGTTAACACGGACAAGAAGGGAATTGTGAGGGATGTATATCTCCGATCCTTCCACAGCTACCCAGTCGCAACTGTGAAGCCCACTAAAAAGATGGAAAAACATTCAATCAAGATACCAGCAACAGTTCTTCACAGAGATGTCAGACGGATAGTTGTCTTGCTTCCAGTTGAAGAGCAGCAGCAACAGGATCAAAAATAGAGTAACTGAATCCAACACATCACAGTTCTGTGTGACCTCCTTGGGTTGAAGAACCAGGAGGTCAAGTGGGAGGTGTTGTGTCAATTCCTGACTACAAGCTATACCGAGCACTCAAGCCTAAATCCACCCAGGGTGCTCAAAGCACTCCCAACCTGCAGGGGGCAACCATGCAACCGGAGCTGTTGAAACCAACCACCAGGAAGTGCTCTGGGGACCATATTAACCTGCGCACCCACAAGCAGTGCATGTGCATGGCATCGAAATGTTTGGTAAAAGCTTTGGCTCTCACTCATTCCTGAGAAGAGATACCAATGACCACAGCTCCTGATCATCCAAAGACGCAACTGGTAGGACAGAATGTGTTGTGAATTCATGCTTCTATATGCCCTTTTTGTTTGGTTGTAACATACAATACAATTATTAATTAAATTAAATAGTGAAGACTTCATTATGTGAACGTAGAACTTGACAGTAACGTTACTATAATCATGTGTATTGTTAAATGTTTAATTATGATATTTATATTTAATTATTAACTTGCAATGATCCTAGGTTAATCTAAATGATGAAATGATTGTTTGGTTAGGTTTGAGGATTCAGTAACATTAGTTTATGCTTATTTTTGAGAAAGTGGAATTGAGAGTTATTTGTAACTAATCCATGGGGTTTTGTTTGTGTGTTTTGAAGGTTATCAACCTATTCTGTTCCATCTTTATGACAATAAAACATCATAAAGTGAACAGTTTTGAGTTGTCCTTTGCGTTCATCAAGGATAAAGCCGTTTTCAAGTTTGGGCAGAGCTGTGGTCAGCCAGAAATCACGCAGAACTTGACACACATAATGTTAAAAGTAGAAGCCGTAATAAATATCGCGGGCAAAACAAAGTAGCTCATCCGGACTGGCTGCACTTGCTTGACCTATTTGCTCTGCCCCGGTATAAACAGTTTGCTTGCTTAACACAATTGCTATTGCGCCATCCAGTGGACACAATTGGAACAGCAGTTTCTTTTATTGAAAAATTGCAGCTCATTTTTATACTTTACAAAATCATCTCAGCGGGCGGATTAAACCCGTTTGCGGGCCTGATCGGCCAGCGGGCGGACGTTGACACCCTGGGTCTAGGGTGTCTGGGTTGATGGAGTTGATGTGTGTCTAACCAGCTTTTCAAAGTACTGCAAGATTACAGATGTGAGGTGCTACAGGGCGGTAATCATTGTGGCATGAAGCCTTAGAGCTCTTGTGGACAGTAATGATGGTAGTCATTTTAAGATATGTGGGGGATTACAGACTGGGACAAGGAGAGGTGGACAACTACCGTGAATAATTATCACTTAGGATGTTACTTGTTGACGTCCACAGTATCGAAACTGGATGAATGCAACAACAACAACCAATACAGTCATGGGTGGTAACTCTCACAATTTACGAAAAACAAGGCACACTCACGCACACGCAATCGCACACGCACGCACACACACACAGTCTTGTTTAACTAACCTTGTGGGGACACACAATTTATAACAACTCAAAATCCAATTTTTCCTAACCCCTAACCCAAACCTTAACCTTAACCCTAACCCCAAAACCTTAACCCTAACCCTAAACCTAACCATAACTCACAAACCCTAACCCTAAAACTAAAACTAACCTAACTCCTAACCCTAAACCTAATTCTAACCCTAACACTAATTCACCTTAACCCTAAACCCCATAGAAATAGCATTTGACATTGTGGGGACTAACAAAATGTCCCCAGTTGGTCAAATGTCTGTTTCTTCTCCCCTTCTCCTGTCATGGCCACAGGATGCTCTCATAATCCCCCAGGACCACAGTGAAAATGGACCCAGGAACACACCATATGTGTTACACCGCCTCGTCGTAATACCTGTTTCTCATCAGCCATCATGGATCCTGGTCAGGGATGTTAAATGGTGTTATTGACCCGGCACTGGGGACAGAGACAGAAAATAACTAACATTTATTGTTATCCAATAGCCTTGTTTTTACATCAGAAGACAATGCTGTCTGGTTTCCAGAAATCTACCTCACTATATTTGAGTATAAAAGGTAGAGAGGAGTTGTGTGTTTGTCTATACACAATTAAATGCACACAAAGACATATATGAACACACACCTAGTTAAATTAAAGTGTGACATCATAAACCCGAAATATCTCTCTATCCCTCTCTCTTACACACACAAGCACACACACACACACACACACACACACACACACACACACACACACAAGCTCTCTCACCCACAGGCTCTGTGCCCTTTCCCTCACTGCACCATCAGATCCCATCCCGTGATTGAGATTTCAGTGGTGAGGGTTTCATCACGCCTCCACAACTCTGACACTGATTACTGTATTCTGCAGAACCGCATTAGACCTGCCTGACCAGGCAAAACTTGTGTGTGTGTGTGGTGGGGGTGGGGGTAGAGAGAACCCCAGAGAACACTGCTACTCCAGCTTCTCTCTCTTCATCTGACTATGTTTTCTCTCATAGTCCAAGAGCATCTGATCATCGAGGTGGTGACACAGGGCTACTCATTTCTCCTAACTGGAGATTTTCTATTTTCTCCCTCTCTCACCTGTCCATCTCTTCATCTCAATTAAATGCGGTCACTGTCACTTGTCCACTCAAGCTTAACATCGATCATCTATAACCCACCAGATGCCATTGAGAGTTCCTCAATGAGCTTAACACCTTAATAAGCTCATTTCCTGACGATGGCTCACCGATCTTCATACTTGGCGACTTCATCCTCCCGACGTCTGCCTTAGATTAATTTCTTCCCAACTCTCTCTTTCCCCTCCTTGGCTCTTTTGACCTCACCCTTTCCCAATTCTGCAATACGCTTGACCTCATCTTTACTAGAGGCTGTTCGCCTACTAATCTCACTACAACCCCCCTCCAACTCTCTGCTCACTACTTTGTTTCCTTTTCCTGTCTCCCTTTCTTCCAACCCTAGCCACTCAGCCCCTATCCAGATAGTCATGCGCCGTTGCAATCTTGCTCTCTTTCTCCCACTACTCTCTCCTCTTCTATCCTATCATCTCTCCCTTCTGATAAATCCTTCTCAATCCTGACTCCTGATTCTGCCTCTTCGACCCTACTCTCCTCCCTTTCTGCATCCTATGACTCACACTGTCCCCTTTCCTCCAGGCCTGTCACGCCCTGACCTTTAATGCCTGTTGTTTCTCGTTGGTTTGGTCAGGGTGTGAATTTCTATGTGTACATTCTATGCTATTGTAGTTCTATGTTGGCCGGGTGTGGTTCCCAATCAGAGGCAGCTGTCGATCGTTGTCTCTGATTGGGGATCATACTTAGGTAGCCATTTTGCCTACCTATGTTGTGGGATCTTGACTCTTGTTTGTGTGTAGCCATTGTGAGCGTCCCCGTTACGTTGCTTTTGTTGTTTTGTCGTGTGTTAACTTAGTGAATAAATATGTATGCATTCCATGCTGCACCTTGGTCCAATCCTGTACTCAACGAACGTGACAGAAGATCCCACCACCAATGGACCAAACAGCGTGGCCAGGAAAAGCAAAAAAACCTGGACATGGGAGGAGATACTGGAAGGAAAAGGATCATGGACGTGGGAAGAGATCCAGGATGGTATGGATCGCCTTCCTTGGGAGCAAACAGAGGCAGCGAAGGGAGAATCGACGGTGACTCCAAAATGCCAAACGACGAAGGAGACCCGAGAGGCAACCCCAAGAAAAAAAATTTAGGGCACGGGGTGGTCGACGAAGCAGCAGGAGGCCATGAAGGGGCTGACTGTAGAGGAGGATGCCGCTATTTTAGAGATCCTCCAAGACCTGCGGATCAGCAGTTTGAGAGAGGAGGCCACCACATTACGGGGGCTGTTAGAGAAGAGGGAGCAGGAGCTCTCACTTCAGAAGGAGGTGCTGCAGGAGGCCCAAAAGGAGAAGGAATTAGTTGATGCGCGACAGAGAGGAGCTGGCCAGGCAACAGAAGGAGCGTGTGTTCATTGAGGAACCAAGTTATGCGGAGATACGCACTGTCGCCAGTGCGCCTTCATAGCCCAGTGCGTCATGTGCCAGTGTCCCACACGTGCCGTGCGAAAGTGGGCATCCAGCCAGGATGGGTTGTGCCGGCTGTACACTCCAGACCTCCAGTACGCCTCCACAGTTCAGTATATCCTGCTCCGGTTCTACGCACTGTGTCAGCATTGAGCCTCCCCAGCCTGGTACATCCCATACCTGCTCCTCGCACCAAACCAGTGGTGCGTGTCGCCAGCCCGATATGCCCCGTACCTGCTCCACGCACCAAAGCAGAGGTGCATGTATCCAGTCCAGTACGGCCCGTACCTGCTCCTCGCACCAATCCAGTGGTGCGTGTCGCCAGCTCGGTACGCCCCGTACCTGCTCCCCGCACCAAAACAGTGGTGTGTGTATCCAGTCCGGTACGGCCCGTACCTGCTCCACACACCAAACTTGTGGTGCGTGTCTCCAGTCCGGCACGGCCCGTGCCTGCTCCTCGCACCAGACCAGTGGTGCGTGTTCCCAGCCCGGTGCAGCCCATGCCTGTTCCTCGCACCAGACCAGTGGTGCGTGTATCCAGCCCGGTACGGCTGGTGCCAGAGCAGTGCGCTCCACCGGTGTCCAGCCCAGCTCCAGTCAGCTGCTCCACTCCAGTGCCAGGGCAGTCTGCTCCACCGGTGCCTAGTCCAGCTCCGGTCAGCTGCTCCACTCCAGTGCCAGAGCAGACCACTCCACCGGTGCTCAGTCCAGCTCCGGTCAGCTGATCCACTCCAGTGCCAGAGCAGTCCGCTCTACCGGTGCCTAGTCCAGCCCCGGTCAGCTGCTCCAGTCCAGAGCCAGAGTAGTCCACTCCACCAGGGTCCAGTTCAGCTCCGGTCAGCGGCTCCACTCCAGTGCCAGAGCAGTCCGCTCTACCGGGTGCCTAGTCCAGCCTCGGTCAGCTGCTCCAGTCCAGAGCCAGAGCAGTCCGCTCCCACCGGGGTCCAGTTCAGCTCCGGTCAGCGGCTCCACTCCAGAACCAGACGTCAACCCCTCTCCAGGGTCGGGGCCTCCCACACCAGGGTCCAGACAGGGCTTGGTGCATTGTGGGAGGACTGAGAGGGGAAGCATCGCGCCGAGGTCCAGACCGGACCAGGGGTGCAACAGGGAGGCAGTAAGGGATAGGACGTCACGCCCGCCGCCACCGAGGCTTCCCGGCCGGAGTCCGCACCTTTGGGGGAGACTGTCATGCCCTGACCTTTAATGCCTGTTGTTTCTCGTTGGTTTGGTCAGGGTGTGAATTTCTATGTGTACATTCTATGCTACTGTAGTTCTATGTTGGCCGGGTTTGGTTCACAATCAGAGGCAGCTGTCGATCGTTGTCTCTGATTGGGGATCATACTTAGGTAGCCATTTTTCCTACCTATGTTGTGGGATCTTGACTATTGTTTGGCTTGTTTGTGTGTAGCCGTTGTGAGCTTCACGTTACGTTGCTTTTGTTGTTTTGTTGTGTGTTAAGTTGGTGAATAAACATGTATGCATTCCACGCTGCACCTTGGTCCAATCCTATACTCAACGAACGTGACAAGGCCAGCTCGGCCCTCTCCTCCTGCTCCGTGGCTGAGTGACTCATTGCGAGCAAACAGAACAGGGCTGGTGGCAGCTGAGTGAAAATGGAAGAAAACTAAACTTCCGGAGGACCTATCATCCTTTCTCACCCTCCTCTCTACCTTCTCTTCCTCTGTATCTGCTGCTAAAGCCACTTTCTATCACTCTACATTTCAAACTTCTGCCTCTAACCTTAGGAAACTATTTTCCACCTTCTCCTCCCTCCTTAATCATCTTCCACCTCCCTCCTCCCTCTCTGCAGACAACTTTGTCAACAACTTTGAAAAGAAGGTTGATGACATCCGCTCTTCATTCACTCAGCCTATTGCGTCCACTGGGTCCACTCACACAGAACTACCCTACGCCTTGACCTCTTTCTCCAGATGAAATCCTACGACTAGTGAGGTCTGGCTGCCCGTTCGACACGGGGCTCGGGGATTCAAACCAGTGACTTTTCGGGTACTAGTCCAATGTTCTTATCCACTAGGTTACCTGCCTACAACACCATGAACCATCAAATCCTCTTCTCCACCCTCTCAGGGCTGAGCATCTCAGCCTCTGCACAGGCTTGATTGCATCCTATCTGGCAGGCCGCTCCTAGGTGACGTGGAGAGGGTCTGTGTCTGCACAACGTACTCTCACTACTGGTGTCCCCCAGGGCTCGGTTCTACGCCCTTTTCTCTCTATACACCAAATCACCAGTAGCAGTGCATGGGTAACATCACTGGGGAAGCCAAGCCAGGACAAAAAAGCCATATTAGATCCTATGTGTTGTGATAACTGCGTTGTTTGCTCTATAACCTGTTAGTTCATATGCCTTGACACCATGATATATAGGCCTAAGGCCGAGACAATAAGAAGACACCGTGGCAGAATAAATTCAACCACACCTTTGTTTCATCACAAAACCGAGAGCAACATCTGTCCATAACAAACAGTTACATGACCTACAGCCTGGTCAAGCAAGTTAATGTTTCTGACATTTTCAGACCACTAAACAACTATAGTCACAAAGAAAACAGGCGCTACCTCCACTATTCCAGTACCATTTCAACTTCAACATTTCAGCATCATCAAATCACCTAAGCTTAGTCTAATACAGTGACAACTAAACTATATAAAAATTTGGTCCAATCAACATAAGCTAAATATAATGTGGCTGTTCATGGTTCTGATTGGTGTGTGTATGTGTGCATGCGTGCAAGTAGAAAATACATGTTGACTCACCCTACTTGCAGAGAAACGCCAACGCCATCCTCCTTTCTTTCATGTTGACGAAACGGTGAATGACGTTGTCATACAGTACAGACTTTTATTTTTTGTTGTCCTAGGCTACATGGCTAAAATGGTTGCTCGCTAGCCTAACTTCCTTTCATGGGCAATGTTAGCTAGTTAACATTAGCGTTCTACATCTACCTACATAGCTATTGAACTTTCATCCTTTCAGTCCAGGGGCACAATGTATGAATTTATGGTTGGATCAGAATTGCCGTTATAATCATTGGCCAGTATGGAGAATTAAGTAAAACCTTAAGTCCAAATCCCTATCTCCCTCCATTGCTAATTTAGGAAAGGGACAATATTAGCTAGCCACCGGAGGACAACAACACAACGCGATGCGACAATTCAAGTTGTTTCTGTCAATGACTTATTTAACTTGAAGCGATGTGATAGAATGAAGCTAAATCCAAACTGCCGTTCCCTTGACACTTTTTTTGTTGCAGCGCAGGACCATTCTACAGTTGCGCTCGCTCAGTTTAGCTCAACACTGATTGGCTATTATTCTTGACTTTACCTTTTTAATCAAGGGAGGCCAAATGTTTCAATGCTGGGCAGCAACAATGTCATACTGTCTGATGCTGACTAGACAGTATCAGATAGATGGCCTACACATACAGAGAGAGAGGGGGCACTGTTTCACTCGCTCTGATGCTTTTTCCAAGAGATACATTCAGCCTCTTGCGAATTGAAGGAAATTATGAAAACACAGATAGACACATTATTTTATGGTTTTTCTTGGTGAATTATTTGGGAAGCCTGGCTTCCCTTGGCAGCCATGAATATACGCCACTGCAAATCACTCGGCTCCGTCATATCCTCACATGGTCTCTCCTATCATTGCCACGAGCATGACACACAACTACTTTTCTCCTCCCCCTTCTGACACCCAACACTGAATACAGTAGATTACTGTAGAATACAGATTTAAAAACATATTTTGAGGTGTGTCTTGTAAGAGGCTATATTAGTTAGAGTGCTGTACCAATTTAAGTGATATGTTGTAGTGGCAGCAAGTATCAAACCTTAAACACTCCGAACACAAGGACTTTCTTCAGACGGGCTGTTCATGGTTGCCCCCCACGAGGGAATCCGTCCCATAGTTGGCACAAGGTACGTACAGAGAACTGCTCCCAATGAGGCACTCACACTGAACAGACAAACCAACAGTTTTTCTTACAATTTAATATTCAATTTTACTGTATTGTACTGTGTTTCATTGCTCTGGCATCAAGTTACTGTGAATACCTCAATATTGTATTGGCACTATCCAGATACAGTGGCTTGTGAAAGTATTCACCCCCCTTGGCATTTTTCCTATTTTGTTGCCTTACAACCTGGAATTAAAATAGATTTTTTGGGGGGTTTGTATAATTTGATTTACACAACATGCAAAATATTTTTTATTGTGAAACAAACAAGAAATAAGACAAAAAAACAGAAAACTTGAGCGTGCATAACTATTCACACCTGGGGCCTTTCAGAACAGGTGTATATATACTGAGATCATGTGACAGATCATGTGACACTTAGATTGCACACAGGTAGACTTTATTTAACTAATTATGTGACTTCTGAAGGTAATTGGTTGCACCAGATCTTATTTAAGGATGCTTCATTCAAAGGGATGAATACATATGCACACACCACTTTTCCATATTTTTTTTTAGATTTTTTAAAAACTAGTTATTTTTTTCATTTCCACTTCACAATTTTGACTATTTTTGTGTATGTCCATTACATGAAATCCAAATAAAAAATCAATTTAAATTACAGGTTGTAATGTAACAAAATAGGAAAAAACACCAAGGGGGATGAATACTTTTGCAAGGCACTGATATAGTCAAAGATATATCATAATATATCTTGTTATTATTTTGAAGACCAATGTACAGTATCCTTAACTACAACAGCATTTTCAGTAACGGTTACAGAAACTCTATACTTGCTATGAATGTGAAATGTTTTCTTTATAATTTTTTTATCAACCTTGGTAGAGTGCACTGCTTGGAGTAACCTTGGATTGTAAACTGTCATGGTCAAAACATATTGATACAACAGTAGCTAAGATGGGGAGAAGTCTGTCCATAATTAAGCGCTGCTCTGCCTTCTTAACAACACTATCAACAAGGCGGGTCGTATGTGACAGGTTAAAGGACATATTCATAGCCTGTTATACACTAAAAAGTATTAGTAAGTTCATGGTATGTAAGGATCTTAAAATATCTAAGGTTAAAAAGATCATGCATCCAGTACTAGTTCATAGAGATTGATAAAATTCATAAATGTGTTAAAATCCGTCAAGTGTAAAAGGGTAAATATTGTAAGAGGAATGTGTAAACGTTATATTGACTACTTTATTTTGTGGTGCCTAATTTAAGGGTAAAAGTGTTAATCTGTGATCTACTAAATGCTCTTAATCTATGAGCCTGAGATCGATTGCTCTGGTCTCCACCCAACTTTCTGGGGAAATCGCGGTATTTTTCCTCAATATACTAAAGTTTCAGTGAGGAAACAACTGCGTCACTTTCGTGATTATTTCTCCCCTTTTTTCAGGTACGTTATTGATAAAACGAGTTAATTTGAATGTAATAACTACTAACATGTCAAGAGAGTTTAAGGTATGTGTTAGTAACATCTTGAGTAAGTTAGAGTTAAGTTGAAGGGAGTACTAGGTGCGTGTGTGAGTGAAATCTGCTTGGTTGCAGCGAAATAGCCTTCGTATTGAGAGTAGCTGCCATTTTATGCTAATTGTGAATGAACATGTGCGCTGTTAATAATATATTTTGGGGTTATTTGTATAATGTGTTTGAATACTTTGTTGACATGGTTGAGAAATGTAGTTATGGGTTACTGAGCTAAAGCCTACTTTGTGTTTGACAGTTATATTGAAACATTTGTATATGTTTTAGTGAATTACAGTTTATGCTGTTGTGACTTGAATAAGCTTTGTACCCTACAAAACTCTGGTTCCTGTAGATCTGTTGTTCTGTAAAATGTGGTATTTTTGTAAAAAGATTACACTAAAGTTTCCAGTGAGGAAACATAACTGCGTCACTTTCGTGATTATTTCTCCCCTTTTTCAGGGGCGTAACATTTTGAGGCTCCGCTGAGATTGCTGCTCAGATGTCCGGCTTCCACATCCTGGTCGCTGAATTCCGAGCCAGCTAAATCCCTACATAACAACCCAGGCAGGCTGCAGTGAGGAAAGTGTTGCTGTTCGAGGGAGCTGGAAGTTGGGGGGTTAAGTGCACGTGTCAACTGAGGCCGTTGAGAGACCATCAGAGACAGTAAGGACCATCTGAATTCAGAGTCAACTCCTGCACAGTAAAGGTTCCTCCTGTCCTGTCAACATGACAACCGCCTTGGAAGAACTACAGGAAGAGGTAGTAGGAGAATTGCACACCCTGACTAAAGACAAGTTACTAGACGTATGTGATTTCCTTTGACATATCAGGCGAACAGAGAAGAGTTGTTCAAGACAAATCCCGTAATATCATTGATGACTCACATTATGATGTTCTCTTGAAAGAGAGGAAGTTGCAGAGTTAGAAGATGGCGGCATGTCAGAATTATTGCTACTTAAAGACAAAATTACAGAGATGATCAGTGGCATAGATAGCAAGACAGGAGCAAACTGACCATGATATTGAAACAGCCAGAACACATCACAGAATAGAGGGACTGAGAACTGTAACCCACAACAAGGGGTGGGAACTGAGCAGAGTACTGCAGACAAAGCCAGTGATTCTCTGCGCCCAGCCCCAACCCCCCTGCCCATCTTCAGAGGAGCATGCAGCTCTCACCCAGTGCACAGCCCGGCTCATACTGGCGCAAGGAGTTAAACATTTCTGGTCAGATAGGTGAACCGGGGCCAGAAAGATAAACTGACTTTTTCCAGCCTTGCCCATCAGATTGAGAATGGACTTAACAGAGGCTATCTCTGAGGTAGAAATAGTAGACGCAGTAATCAGGGCTATTTCTCCAGGCTCACAGCTACGCAGCTACTTGGAAGGTAAACCCCAGCTAACTCTTCCCACACTTAGATGCATCCTGCGTTCCCACTTCCAAGAGAAGAGTGCAACAGAGCTTTACAAACAGCCAGCTTCAGAAGCACAGCATAGCAAGGAGACCCCTCAAAGCTTCCCTGATGCGCGTCTTAGATTTGAGGCAGAAAGTACTATTTGCGTCCCAGGAGTCAGAATCAGGGCTTAAGTATGACCCTGCTCTAGTCCAGCGCATGTGTTTACACACAGTCCTTACCGGTCTCCAGAGTGACAGTATCAGGATAGACATGCAGCCTCTCCTGCTTGATAGCGAAACATCAGATGAGGTTTGCTAGAGAAGCTTAACATTGCTTGTGTAATGAGATAGAAAGACGGAAACAAAAGCGTTTTAATGCCACACAGCCTGCTACAACTGTAAGTGTAGTCCAGTTAGAAGATACGCCATCTGCAAAGTGTCCTGTGAAGGAAGCAAAGGCTAAGATACCCGCAGAACTGTTAACAGAGTTAGCTGAACTTAAGACAGGTGTCAGCTTCCCTAAAAGGTCTCAGTGCAGCGATTGCTCAGATTAAGGAGACATTACAGCGCCTATGTTTCAGTCATCGCCTTATGCCCATGCCCCACTTCCAGTTAGGAGGCCAGATAGGGACCCCCAGCCACCTGTTTCCCAGCAGCAGTATTACAGCAACTACAGTCAGCCCCAAGCACCTGACCCTGCGCAGTATCAATATGCACCTAACCTGTATACCAACCGCTCTGCTCAAGCTCCAAGGAGGTGTTTTGTCTGCCAGCAGGCCAGAACAGATGCACGCTGCACACACTGCTTCCGATGTGGGAGTGGAGAACATTTTCAAGCTGGATGTATAATCCGGGGAGTCAGACCATCAAAGAGGCCCCTTTAAACGGGAAGGGTTACCGCTGAGGGACAAGTGTTAACCGTAGCTACCAAAAAGTCCCAGAAATGTGCAAATTGTGCCAGAGAAGAGTCATTTGAGAACCTGAAACAATGTTCATCATGTAAAGAGACACTGTACTGTTCCAAAGGATGTCAAAACCAACATTGGACTAAACATAAGGAAAAATGCACTCACCTGAAAATTGACTCTACCTGTGAAAAGCTTTCCTGTACAGAAGAAAATGCCCATCTTTACCATCCCTAGCTCAAGGTTGCCACCCCCATAAGGTCACCTCGCTAGTCGGTAGACAGTGCCTTGTTGAGTGTCACCTGAATCGCCACCACCTCCAAGCTCTATGGGACACAGGCTCTCAGTTATCGGTCATTGATGAACGATGGAAAGCGGAATCTCTCCCAAACGCAAGGCCGAGGGATGTTTCAGAAATTCTGGACTCACCTGATGATCTAAGATTGACGGCAGCAAATGGGACTGAAATGCCGTACCTGGGATGGATTGAAACAACTTTTCGGCTAGCCTCTGAAACTGACCAAACGAAGGAACTGATCATCCCAGTGCTGGTAATGAAAGGCTGTCATCTATCTCATCCCATCATAGGTTTCAATGTTATTGAGCACATCCTGACAAGGACCGAAAAGACTAAACGGTACAGTACAGTAAAAAAGCTTTCCCAAGCCTCAAAAGAAATAAGGTGAGGGCTTTTATACAAGGCTGTTAGCGCAGAACAGACAGATGAATACGCAGTGAAAACCAGAAAGAGAAGGTTGCTGTACCAAAACACAGTAGCATTCAGATTGAGTGCCGTGTAGCTTCCCAGCCTTTCAAAGATGACATGACAATGCTTTTCCAGCCAGACCTGAACCCGCAGTGGCCAGATTAACTTGAGTTATTTGACACACTAGTCAGAGTTAAGAAAGGTGTTTTTCCAGTTGTTATGCTTGATGTCTCTAACCCCACTGACCACGACATTGCCCTGCTAGGACGCACCATAATCGGTACAGTACAAACCATTATGACTGTGTTACCTGCCCAAGTCTTTGAAAAAGCTGTCACCCCAGCCACAGTGAATCACACCAGTGTTCAAACCCCATGTACTGCTACTGAACAGTGGGATCCACCAGTAGGTTTAAGTCACCTAACCGAAGAACAGAGAGAGGTTGTTAGGAAAATGCTTAGAGAAGAGTGTCACTCCTTCTCCAGATCAGACAATGACATTGGCTGCATTGAACGATTGAAAATGACTTTTTCTCTAAAGGACTCTGAACCAGTCAAGCGCACGCATACATGCTCGGTGCCCAGGCCACTGTATCAGGAGATGAAGGGTTACCTTCATGACCTCATAGCCCAGGGTTGGGTTAGGAAGTCAAACTCTTCATATTCTTCACCTGTCGTGTGCGTTAGGAAGAAGGACGGGACCCTCCGGTTGTGTATAGATTACAGAGACCTGAACAGAAAGACACATCCCGACCGCCAGCCCATCCCTCGGGTCCAGGACATCATGGACAGTTTAGGTGGTAATTCCTGGTTCTCCCTTTTTAGATCAGGGAAAAGCATATCACCAAGGGTTCATCTCTGAAGAAAGCAGATCACTGACAGCATTTGGTGACCCCATTCGGCCTCATGAACGCTCCTGCAGCTTTTCAGCGTTATGGAGGAATGTTTGGAAGGGCTCCGGGACAACATCTGCATTCCTTATCTGGACGACACGCTAGTTTTCAGTAAAACTTTCGACAGCCATGTGAATGATGTGCAAAAAGGTTTTGCAGCGTCTCAGAGAGTATGGCATCAAACTCCAAGCCAAGTAAGTGTGATCTCTTTAAACCCCAGGTCCGTTATTTGGGCAGAATAGTGTCTGCAGACGGCAGCAAAGTTGACCCAGCGATTTTGAAGCAGTAAGAGCATTGAAAGAGATCAGACCACAGACTGTGGGCCAGCTCAGAAAAATGCTTGGTTTACTCACTTACACAGACAGTACATCAAAGACTTTTCTAGGAGGGCCAGCTGTCTGTATGACCTCCTGAAAGCAGATTCAGAGAAAATACCTGACCACCCACGGAAAGCAAAAACAAAGAAAGTAAGTCATGTGGTGCCCTCAAACAAAGCCAATCCTGTGGACTGACCAGCATCAACAGGCACTTGAACAGCTGATTGAGTGTCTGCTTCACCCACCAGTCTTAGGTTTCCCTGACTTCACTCAGCCATTTGTTGTACACACTGATGCGTCACACCAAGGCTTGGGAGCAGTTCTTTATCAAGAGCAAGATGGGGAAGCTTAGGGTCATTGCTTATGGCTCTCGAACCAACAGCAGCTGAGAAGAACTATCACTACCACTCTGGCAAGCTAGAATTTCTAGCTCTAAATGGGCAATCACTGATAAGTTCCATGATTATTTGTACTATGCTCCGACCTTCACTGTATACAGTGATAACAACCCGCTCAGCTACATTCTGTCTACTGCAAAACTGAACGCAACCACTTCCAGGTGGGTTGCAGAATTGGCTGATTTCCACTTTACAATAAAGTACAGGCCAGGCAGAGAGAACGGTGATGCAGATGCTTTATCGAGGATGCCACTGGATGTAGAGTCACTGATGAGAGAATGTTCTGAGGAGCTTCCACCAGACACCATTGCCGCCACGATACAAGCAGTAGAGGACAGAAAGAGCCTTTGTGCCTTGGTCAATTTCAGCTGCATCTA
Organism: Coregonus clupeaformis; assembly: GCF_020615455.1. Classification (NCBI taxonomy): domain Eukaryota; kingdom Metazoa; phylum Chordata; class Actinopteri; order Salmoniformes; family Salmonidae; genus Coregonus; species Coregonus clupeaformis. The sequence goes on along the minus strand of NW_025537221.1, from coordinate 3,124 downwards.
TGTCAGTATCAGCTGAAGGTGAGACAACTACAGCAACAATCAGCTCGATCCCAAAAAGAGGGGATAAGAGAGGCACAAGAGTCTGATCCGGTCATCCGTCCTGTGCTCGATTTCAAGCTGTCTGGTTCCAAACCGCCAGTTAAAGAGCAAAAGGAATTCAGTCCAAAGATAAAATGCCTATTCAGAGAATGGGACAAATTGACAATCGACAATGATGGTATTCTTTACAGAATCACTACAGCCCGAAAGCAGTTAGTTCTACCAGAGCAGTACAAAGGTAAAGTGATGGAAGAGTTGCACAATAACATGGGACACCGAAGGTACTGACCGTACTGTATCACTAGTACGTGACCGCTTCTTCTGGCCTTATATGCAATCTGACATCGAGCACTATGTGACTAAAACTTGTAGCTGTGTCCAGCAGAAAAAGCCAGGCCAAGAAACAAGAGCTCCTCTGACAAACATTGTGACAACACAGCCATTTGAACTGGTATGTATAGATTTCCTCCATCTCGACAGATGCAAAGGGGGGATATGAGTATATCCTCGTGATTGTTGATCATTTTACACGTTACACTCAAGCCTACGCCACCACATCAAAGTCAGGAAAAACTGCTGCAAATCATCTTCAATGACTTTGCCCTGAAGTTTGGGTTCCCCTCCCGCATCCACCATGACCAAGGGGGAGAATTCGAAAATCAGTTGTTCCATCAGTTAAAGAAACTCAGTGGCATGGCGGGGTCCAGAACAACACCCTACCACCCGATGGGGAACGGTCAAGTGGAACGAATGAACAGAACATTGTTGCAAATGCTAAAGACACTAACTGAGACACAAAAAGTCAAACTGGAAGGAGTCTCTAAACAAACTGGTTTATGCCTATAACTGCACCCGTTATGAAGTGACTGCTATTCACCATTTTATCTTCTGTTTGGGAGATCACCCAGGCTTCCAGTTGATATGTTCTTTGGATTGTGCATAGAGGCAGGTTCCAGTAACCAGCGAGACTACGTGGAGAACTGGAAACGAGGAATGGAAGAAGCATACGCCATTGCAAATGAAAATGCTCAGAAAGCTGCTGAAAGAAGTAAGAAGTACTATGACACTAAAGTTAGGGAGTTCAGTGCTACAGCCTGGCGAGCGAGTTCTGATTAAAAACCTGACACCAAGAGGAGGACCAGGCAAACTCCGTAACTATTGGGAAGATCAAATTCACACAGTAGTGAGACAAATGGGTTCAGACCTGCCGATTTATGAGTTGAGACCAGAAAAGGGTTGGGACGCTCCAGGGTCCTGCACAGAAACCTGCTCATGTCCTGTGACCACTTACCTTTTGAGAGACAACCAGAAATGACTAAAGATGACAAAAGTAAGAAAAAGGGACATCAGCCTGCATCAGCCTCTAGATTATGATGAAGACAGCGGGGATGAATATGACCTTCATCATGAGCCGCTACAAGTCCCCACATCTCCTACAGTACCTGAGAGGTATGCTGAACCAGCGAGAGAGTCGGAAAACAGGCCCCCACCAGTGAAACAGACAGTTGCGGTGCCAGTTCCTGATATGCTACCAGCACAGCCGCTTGTTGAAAATCAGCTGGAGGAGAAAACAACAGTTAAAGAACTGCCTGATGAGGAAATGAACTTGCCTGCTGAAAATGTGCCTGATGATCGTCCACTAAGTGCCTTTCCTTCATTAACTGCTGCTGCTGAACCTGAGGAACCAGCTTACCAGCTGCCACAAAGAGAGAGACACCCTCCAAGATGTATCACCTATGATCAGCTTGGTATCCCTTCCTGCTACAGTATCCAGCCACAGCCACAGTTGTTTCCTGTCTACCCTGCACCAGGACTGGTTCCATGGCTGCCATCACTACAGCGATATTACCTTCAGCCACCCTACATGTATGGACTTCAGCAAACTTGAGGCTAGCAGAGTTGACATGTTTGACCATGGACTACTGACTGATTTCACAGACTTTCACGAGACAATTAGCAGACTATGCATATAGATCATTAAAACTGATGGACTGTTGACAATAGTATGAGAAAAGACTGCTTATGGACTGTTTATACAGCTGGTCAACAGATATGGACTGTGAATATAACTTCTTGGTTCTATTTGAACTGTGAACTTTGACCTCTGCTCAAGGACTATCTTACAGAAGAGGATTTTCTACGTCCAGTGCTTATAGACTGTTTAAGAAGACAATGTTGGTAATGTTGGGACAACATTTATTTTGTCGGGAGAGTGTGACAGGTTAAAGGACATATTCATAGCCTGTTATACACTAAAAAGTATTAGTAAGTTCATGGTATGTAAGGATCTTAAAATATCTAAGGTTAAAAAGATCATGCATCCAGTACTAGTTCATAGAGATTGATAAAATTCATAAATGTGTTAAAATCCGACAAGTGTAAAAGGGTAAATATTGTAAGAGGAATGTGTAAACGTTATATTGACTACTTTATTTTGTGGTGCCTAATTTAAGGGTAAAAGTGTTAATCTGTGATCTACTAAATGCTCTTAATCTATGAGCCTGAGATCGATTGCTCTGGTCTCCACCCAACTTTCTGGGGAAATCGCGGTCTTTTTCCTCATTATACTAAAGTTTCAGTGAGGAAACAACTGCGCTCACTTCGTGATTATTTCTCCCCCCCTTTTTCAGGTACGTTATTGATAAAACGAGTTAATTTGAATGTAATAACTTGCTAACATGTCAAGAGAGTTTAAGGTATGTGTTAGTAACATCTTGAGTAAGTTAGAGTTAAGTTGAAGGGAGTACTAGGTGCGTGTGTGAGTGAAATCTGCTTGGTTGCAGCGAAATAGCTTCAGTATTGAGAGTAGCTGCCATTTTATGCTAATTGTGAATGAACATGTGCGCTGTTAATAATATATTTTGGGGTTATTTGTATAATGTGTTTCAATACTTTGTTGACATGGTTGAGAAATGTAGTTATGGGTTACTGAGCTAAAGCTACTTTGTGTTTGACAGTTATATTGAAACATTTGTATATGTTTTTAGTGAATTACAGTTTATGCTGTTGTGACTTGAATAGCTTTGTACCCTACAAAACTCCGATTCCTGTAGATCTGTTGTTCTGTAAAATGTGGTATTTTTGT
>NW_025537220.1:0-39383 GCF_020615455.1 Coregonus clupeaformis | reverse complement strand
CAGAACCCAGAAGCAGACCAGGACAAGGTACTTAGAGAAAAAGGTGAGTGTTTATTAATTGACTCCCGAGTGAGGCTGAATAATCCAGGGACAGAGCGGGTGGCGTGGATGGGTTGTTGAGGGTGCAGTGGTAGGTCCAGACATGGCTCCGGGCAGCCGCCGACCATCAGGCAGAGGTTGGGTGAAGGTTCCGGGTGAGAGACTGCAGACAGAACAAAACGGAGGTGAGTACACAGCAAATCAACAAGGTGCAAAACAACAAAAACTAACGCTAGAACTCAAGGCTGATACGCTGACAAACATACTGTTCATGGCTAACCATCCGGCAGGAACTGGATGTTCGGCCAGAGCCTAAGAAGGGTGATGATCAGGACCAGGTGTGCAGATTGCTGATGGGATGCAGGTGCGGAAAACAAGAGCGCTCCCGCGAGCGTTCCCGAACCCTCGGGAAACTGGAGATTACGAACAGGAAAAACTAGTCACCAGACAGGACCCGACTCAGACAGCCGGGATCGTTACAGTACCCCCTCCGACGAACGCCACCGGGCGGACTCCCCGGAGCGCCAGGATGGAGCGGTAGAAGTCACTGATGAGGTCCGCATCAAGGACCTGTCGCCGCGGGAATCCAACTCCTCTCCTCAGGGCCATACCCTCCCAGTCCACGAGATACTGGAAACCCCCGGCCCCGCCGGTCTGGAATCCATGATGCGACGCACCGTGTAGGCAGGACCACCTCCGATCATCCGAGGAGGAGGAGGAGGAGGCGGAGGAGGCAACAGAGGACTGAGGAAGACAGGCTTGAGGCAGGAGACATGAAAGGTGGGATGGACTCTGAGCGTCCTCGGTAGTTTGGAGTCGAACTGCCACTGGATTGATCACCTTCTCCACCACAAACGGACCAATGAACTTCGGTAACAACTTCCTAGACTCAGTCCGTCGGAAGATCCCGTGTGGCCAACCAAACCCTATCTCCGATGGTATAGGTGGGAGCGGGGATCCGCGACGATTCGCCTGGAGCTGATACCGTCCGAAACTCTAAGGAGTGCCTTTCTGGCCCGATGCCAGGTCCGGTGGCAACCGACGTAATATGGGCCTGAACAGAAGGCACTGAGAGCTCCTTCTCCTGAGAAGGAAACAGGGGAGGTTGGTAGCCATACAGGCACTGGAAGGGAGACATCCCAGTGGCAGATGTAGGAAGAGTATTGTGGGCACTACTCAACCCAAGGCAACTGAGACCCAGGAGGTGGGGTTGGAAGAGACCAGACAGCGTAGCGTGGATTCCATCTTCTGGTTGGCTCTCTCCGCCTGACCATTGGATTGGGGGTGAAAACCAGATGTGAGACTGACTGTAGCTCCAATGGCCAAACAGAAGGACTTCCAGACAGCAGAGGTAAACTGAGGGCCACGGTCGGAAAACGATATCACTGGGCAAACCGTGGACCCTGAAAACCTCCCTAACCAGGATCTCGGACGTCTCCGAGGCAGAGGGAAGCTTGGCAATTGGCACAAAGTGGGCGAACTTGCTGAATCTGTCCACGATAGTCAGAACGACCGTGTTCCCCTCAGAAGCGGGCAACCCAGTGACGAAGTCCAGGGCCAGATGCGACCATGGTCGCCGGGAAAGGAAGGGGGTGAAGTAGTCCAGAGCTGGGCCGATTGGTACTCTTATTCTGCGCACACACACTGGACAGGCAGCAACAAAACCCCGAGTATCCTCGGCCATGGCAGGCCACCAAAAAGCGTCTGCGAAGAAACGCCATTGTCCGAGCCACGCCAGGGTGACAAGCCATCTTGCTGGCGTGGGACCATTTGAGGACAGCAGGACGAACCGACTTAGGCACAAACAACCGACTGGGTGGACCGTTACCGGGAACCGGGCTGAGTCGAAGGGCCGCCAGCACCTCCTCCTCAATCTTCCACATAACTGCTCCCACGACGCAGTTCCGGGGGAGGATTGTCTCGGTCTTGGACCCACTCTCCTCCGTCTTGGAGAACATCCGGGACAAGGCGTCCGCCTTGCCGTTCTTAGATCCAGGTCGGAACGTCAGGGCAAACTTGAATCGTCCGAAAAACAACGCCCACCTGGCCTGACCGGGAGTTGAGACGTTTAGCCGATTGCACGTAAGCCAGATTCTTGTGGTCAGTCCAGACAATAAACGGTTGCTCCGCCCTCCAACCAGTGGCGCCACTCCTCCAAGGCAAGTTTCACCGCGAGAAGCTCCCGGTTACCCACATCGTAATTCCTCTCCGCAGGCGAAGGCGGCGAGAGTAGTAGGCGCAGGGATGGAGTTTACTGTCCGTGGAGCATCGCTACGACAGGATGGCGCCAACTCCCACATCAGACGCGTCCACTTCAACGACGAACTGACGGGCCGTGTCCGGTTGAGAGAGAATCGGTGCGTTGGTGAATCGCCTCTTCAAATCCCAGAAACGCTCGATCCGCCTCCGGATTCCACTTGAAGGTCCTGATACTGAAGTCAAGGCAGTTAACGGAGCGGCCACACGGCTGTAATCCCGGATGAATCTGCGTAGAAATTCGCAAACCCCAAAAAATCTCTGGAGCTGCAATCTCGTACCGGGCTGGACCCATTCCAGAACCGCTCTAACCTTCTCCTGGTCCATCCTAATCTCTCCCTGGAGATGATGTACCGAGAAAGGATGTCGTGTGGGCGTGAAACTCTGCACTTCTCGGCCTTCACGAACAGGCGATTCTCCAACAATCGCTGCAGAACCTGCCGGACATGCTGGACGTGGTCGGAAGGTTCCTTCGAGAAGATCAGAATGTCATCCAGGTAAACAAACACAAAGAGACCGATCATATCTCTCAGGACGTCGTTCACCATACTCTGGAATACCGCTGGAGCATTGGTCAGTCCAAACGGCATCACCTGATACTCGAAGTGACCCATCGGTGTATTGAAACCCGTCAACCACTCGTGCCCCCTCTCTGATCCGGACCAGGTGATACGCATTGCGTAGGTCTAGCTTGTGAACACCGTAGCACCCTGTAAGGTCGAAGGCAGAACTCATCAAGGGCAGGGGATACTTGTTCTTGACCGTGATGTCATTCAACCCCCGATAATCAATACACGGTCGAAGAGAGCCATCCTTCTTACCCACAAAGAAGAATCCTGCCCCCAGGGGTGATGACGAGGGACGAACGAGACCAGCAGCTAGGGGACTCCTTGATGTAGGTCTCCAACGCCTCACGTTCAGGTCGGGAGATACTGTATAACCTTCCCTTGGGGTAGACAGCTCCAGGGACCAGGTTGATGGCACAATCATATGGTCGGTGGGGAGGGAGTGACAGAGCCCTGCTTACTGAAAACTTCCCCAAATCGTGATATGTCTCGGGAACCAGGGACAAATCTGGGGGTTTAGCCTCAATCACCTGACTGGGAACCGAATGGGGGGCAGGCAGTCTTGAGACAGTTAGCATGACAATCAAGGCTCCAACTCGTTACCTTGCCCGTCACCCAATCGAACGTGGGATTGTGTTCCTTCAGCCAGGGGTATCCAAGGACCAGAGGAACATGGGAAGACGGCAGAATGAAGAATGAAATCATCTCAGAATGATTCCCCGACAACCGCATCTTAACCGGTTCAGTCCTCATCGTGATACGTGCCAGACTACTGCCGTTCAGAGTGGTCGCTTCAATGGCTTCCGGCAATTGCTCCTTGGGAAAGCCCCAGCTGTTCCACCAACTCGGCATCAAGAAAGCTTCCATCGGCACCTGAATCGATAAAAGCGTTAAGCGCTAAGCTCTGATTCCTGTTCACAAGGGTAGCCGGGAAACGGGGTCTGACAGAGGTACTGAGAGGTTGAAACTGGCTCGCTAAAAGTCCTCCCAACTTTAGCGAGCCGGGCAGTTTGACGACCGCCGGGAACAGGTGGAGATGTAATGTCCCGAGCTACCACAGTAGAGGCAGCAGTTGGTCTGACGTCTATGTTGACGCTCCTCCTTGGTTAACCCGTGCACGCCCCCACTTGCATGGGTTCAGAATCGGGAGAGGGACCTCTCCACTAATCCATTGTGGTGGAGAATGATCGACGTGTTCTGGTCCACCACCCGACCCGACTGGGAACTGAGGAGCTGATCGATTGGACGGACCCCATTGCTTCTCCCTCCTTCGCTCTCGGACTCGATTATCCACCCGAATAGACAAGGCTACCGCTGTCCAGGTCACTAGGCTCCGGATAGGAGATCAACTCATCCTTGAGCTGCTCCGACAGACCCTGGTAAAGGCCGCTTGCAGAGACTCCTTGTTCCACCCACTCTCCACAGCCAACGTCTTGAACTCGATCACGAAGTCGGCCACGCTGCGAGTTCCTTGGTGAAGCGAAAACAGGCGCCTAGCTGCGTCCCTCCTCGGACGGAATGGTCGAAGAGCTTCCTCATCTCGGCCGTGAACCCCCTGGTATGAAGCCATGCAGGGGTCTTGTCGTTCCCAAACGGCTGAAGCCCACTCAGCGCCGACCACGCAGCAACGCAATCACAAAGGCTATCCTAGCCTTGTCTGTGGCATAAGAGTAGGGCTGTAGATCGAACACTAATCCACACTGCATAAGGAAGGAACGGCATCTTCCCAGCTCCCCCTCATATCTATCCGCGTCGGAACCTCGGGCTCACGGAAGGACACAGCTCCGGAGCGGCAGGCGAGATGGGTGAAACCGGTAGTGGATCCCTCCACCGAAACTTGCGTTGGTTCTGGACCTCCGTCAGACCGGTAGAAAGGTTCCGAACTGACAACGCCGATCTCCTGTAGTACCGTGCTATGATGGCCCAACATCTTCTCCTGATGGGTAATGGCATGAGCGAACAGAGTCCAGGTCCGCTGGGTTCATACTGGCCGGATCGTTCTGTCACGGTTTACTACGCCAGAACCCAGAAGCAGACCAGGGACAAGGTACTTAGAGAAAAAGGTGAGTGTTTATTAATTGACTCCCGAGTGAGGCTGAATAATCCAGGGACAGAGCGGGTGGCGTGGATGGGTTGTTGAGGGTGCAGTGGTAGGTCCAGACATGGCTCGGCAGCCGCCGACCATCAGGCAGAGGTTGGGTGAAGGTTCCGGGTGAGAGACTGCAGACAGAACAAAACGGAGGTGAGATACACAGCAAATCAACAAGGTGCAAAACAACAAAAACTAACGCTAGAACTCAAGGCTGATACGCTGACAAACATACTGTTCATGGCTAACGATCCGGCAGGAACTGGATGTTCGGCCAGAGCCTAAGAAGGGTGATGATCAGGACCAGGTGTCAGATTGCTGATGGGATGCAGGTGCGGAAAACAAGAGCGCTCCCGGAGCGTTCCCGAACCCTCGGGAAACTGGAGATTACGAACAGGAAAAACTAGTCACCAGACAGGACCCGACTCAGACAGCGGGATCGTTACACTACCGCATTGTAGCCTCTTCAGGTTTTAGTGTATTGCATTGTTTGTATGTGATGATACCCAATGTTAAAAGATAATAATGTGTTGCTCTGTCCTCTGTTTAGATCAAAGATAAGTTACTACAGTTGATGGACAAGAGGAAAGACATGATTGACAAGTGGGAGGACCGACGGGAGTGGTTAAGACTGAGTAAGGATTTTCATTCATACTTTCCCATATGCTATTGGATGGAATCTTGTCACTAGTTGGGCATATCCAGTCCCACTGGACAAATGTGATTTGTCATTGTATTGTGACATGCAATTAATTATATGTATTAACCCTAGATGACTAACAGGGCACTGTTTTAAAGCCACTGAGCAGACATTTTGGTACTCCTCCTCCCTCCATTTAAAAAAAGATTTTGGAAGCTATAGAAATCAATTTTTGTATGTCTACATTTATTTTTGACAAGTATATTCTATTACAGACACCTTAATGCATTCATAAAAATTATGTTTAGTAAACTGAACATGAAAATAAAAAATATAATAACAAAATATAAACATATTCCCTAAAAACATTTTTTGGGGAGAGTACTAATGTTACTGTCCCCACAACAAAGAAGTACTTAAATACATGTAATTTTGCCTTAAACATTTTATTGAAATACAGTATCCATTCATTCCTATGGAGGCCGATGGCTTCAAAGCCTCACGTTGGCCATTAAATAGCAATCGCAATCCGGGGTTTATACACGTCATTGCTTATATCAATACTTATTCCCCTCATTAAAATGCAAATCAATTTATAACATTTTTGACATGCGTTTTTCTGGATTATTTTGTCGTTATTCTGTCTCTCACTGTTCAAATAAACCTACCATTAAAATTATAGACTGATAATTTCTTTGTCAGTGGGAAAACGTACAAAATCAGCAGGGGATCAAATACTTTCGTCCCTCACTGTATATGTTTAGCAAATTCGTAACATATTGTATGTTTTTGACATTCGTAACATTTTGTACGAATTGCAATTCGTAACATATTGTACGAATTGCAATTCGTAACATATCATACACATTTTAATTTGTAACATATCATACAAAATGGATGATGGACATCGACAAATTAATACATACCATATGAAACGTAACATATCATACTAAATGGAGTGTCTCGGATTTACGTACAGAATGATATGAAATGCTCTGAGACCACGTTGGCTCTGCTGATAACTAATGCTTGTGGGCTAAAGTGGACAGTGAGTGTTTCTGTTTGGGGAGGGGGGGGGATGTTAGTCATGAATGCTCAGGTTACCTGTTCCCCCATGCCAGAGGCCATAAGTTAGCTACAACATTGAAAGGAAACAATTTCAGTTGGGCCTTCTCTCTTCCAATTTTCCCTGCTGACTTTCTTCTCTGTCTCTTTCCCCTGTGTCTTTCCTCTCTTTGCTCTGCATGGTCTAGTTTTGGAAGTTCACCAGTTTGGGAGGGATGCAGGGGTGGCAGAGGCGTGGCTGCTGGGACAGGAACCATACCTGTTCGGCCGTGAGTTGGGGCAGAGCGTGGACGAGGTGGAGAAACTGATCAAGAGGCACGAGGCGTTCGAGAAGTCGGCCGCCACTTGGGAGGAGCGCTTCTCAGCGCTGGAGAGGTTGACTACGGTGAGTGTTTTGGCGGGTTGCAATTCTTCTGTCACATGTGTCACGAATGTTTATGGTAAAACGATTCTTACTGATAGACATTAGTCTTACTCATAGACAGTTACATTTTCAGTCCTATTCCAGTGGGTATTTGTAATGTTCATAAGGTTTCAATAAGAAAACATTGTTTAGTGAACAGCAATCTTGTGCTAGTCAATTATTCAAGTTCACGTACTAACATTGACACCTAGTGTTAACTGCATGTTAACTGCATGTCATTATAGTATTTACCCAGTATTTCATGAAAGATTATGTTGTAATAATATAATCTGGTGCGTTCAAATTATTCAACATAATTGGTAATAATTGGTACAAAGTTTTGCATGTTCCAATGAATTCCAAAGAAACTACAATGTAATCATTAGGTAATTAAATTAGCTACCATTTTTCACGTCTTTATGTCCCAGGTAAATAGCCAACGTTAAAATTGAAGTGTGACCCATCACTCTTTGAAGGTGGTATTGCCAGATTAATTTACTCAGATAAAGGTGGTAAAATGAGACTGAGGTTCCGTTGTGTCTTGTTCTTCCAGTTGGAGTTATTGGAAGTGAGAAGACAGCAAGAGGAAGAAGAGAGAATGCGAAAACCCCCTTCGCCGGAGCCTTTACCGGCGCAGGACTCACCACTGCAGAGGTAAGTGTAGTGGTGTTGGTAAAGAAACAGACCAGGGTGTGTTTCCCAAAGCCATCGTAGCTAATGGTAGTATGTTACTTATCTCAAAGACCCAGATAACAAAGTGCTTCCTTTTACGTATTTCAGTGTTTCCCAAACTCTGTCCTGGGGACCCCAAGGGGTGCATGTTTTGGTTTTTGCCCTAGGATGTAGCTCAGTTGGTAGAGCATGGCGTTTGCAACGCCAGGGTTGTGGGTTCGATTCCCACGGGGGGCCAGTATGGATTTTTTTTTTTTTACAAAAAATAATAACTGTAAGTCGCTCTGGATAAGAGCGTCTGCTAAATGACTAAAATGTAAATGTAAATGTACTACACAGTTGATTTAAATAATCAACTCATCATTAAGCTTAGATTAGTTGAATCAGCTGTGTAGTGCTAGGGCAAAAAACCAACATGTGCACCCCTTTGGGTCCCCAGGACCGAGCTTGGGAAACACTGACATATTTTGTTTAGAAGATTGACTGTCAAACAGTTGTGACACTTTCAAGTAAATCAAGTTAGCTACGAAAATCACCACAGGCAAGTTGTTAGGTAGCTCATGCATACTTACTCAACTTCGCTGATTCGCTTCCTGATGATCCCTTTCTACTGTATATTCTCCACAGTGGAGTAGAGAACAGACTGCAGAACGGACTGCCCTCGGACCAGGATTCCCCACAGGTAAGTTACTGCTCCAAAGCTTACCACCAAAAATATGCCAGCTTTTAGGACCAATTTTTTTATTTTATTTTTATTTCACCTTTATTTAACCAGGTAAGCCAGTTGAGAACAAGTTCTCATTTACAACTGCGACCTGGCCAAGATAAAGCAAAGCAGTGCGATAAAAACAACAACACAGAGTTACATATGGGGTAAACAAAACATAAAGTCAAAATACAACAGAAAATATATATACAGTGTGTGCGAATGTAGTAAGTTAGGGAGGTAAGGTAATAAATAGGCCATAGTGCAAAATAGTTACAATTTCGTATAATACTGGAATGATAGATGTGCAAAAGATGATGTGCAAATAGAGATACTGGGGTGCAAATTAGCAAAATAAATAACAATATGGGGATGAGGTAGTTGGGTGGGCTAATTTCAGAAAGTCTGTGTACAGGTGCAGTGATCGGTAAGCTGCTCTGACAACTGACGCTTAAAGTTAGTGATGGAGATAAGAGTCTCCAGCTTCAGAGATTTTTGCAGTTCGTTCCAGTCATTGGCAGCAGAGAACTGTAAGGAATGGCGGCCAAAGGAGGTGTTGGCTTTGGGGATGACCAATGAGATATACCTGCTGGAGCGCAGACTACGGGTGGGTGTTGCTATGGTGACCAGTGAGCTAAGATAAGATGGGGATTTGCCTAGCAGTGATTTATAGATGACCTGGAGCCAGTGGGTTTGGCGACGAATATGTAGTGAGGGCCAGCCAACAAGAGCGTACAGGTCACAATGGTGGGTAGTATATGGGGCTTTGGTGACAAAACGGATGGCACTGTGATAGACTACATCCAATTTGCTGAGTAGGGTGTTGGAGGCTATTTTGTAAATTACATCGCCGAAGTCAAGGATCAGTAGGATAGTCAGTTTTACGAGGGCATGTTTGGCAGCATGAGTGAAGGAGGCTTTGTTGCGAAATAGGAAGCCGATTCTAGATCTAACTTTTGATTGGAGATACTTAATGTGAGTCTGGAAGGAGAGTTTACAGTCTAACCAGACACCTAGGTATTTGTAGTTGTCCACATACTCTAGGTCAGACCCGCCGAGTAGTGATTCTAGTCGGGTGGGCGGGTGCAAGCAGCGTTCGGTTGAAGAGCATGCATTTAGTTTTACTAGTGTTTAAGAGCAGTTGGAGGCTACGGAAGGAGTGTTGTATGGCATTGAAGCTCGTTTGGAGGTTTGTTAACACAGTGTCCAATGAAGGGCCAGATGTATACAAAATGGTGTCGTCCGCATGAGAGGTGGATCCGAGCGTCACCAGCAGCAAGAGCGACATCATTGATATACACAGAGAATAGAATCGGCCCGAGAATTGAACCCTGTGGCACGCCCATAGAGACGGCCAGAGGTCCAGACAACAGGCCCTCCGATTTGACACATTGAACTCTATCTGAGAAGTAGTTGGTGAACCAGGCGAGGCAGTCATTAGAGAAACCAAGGCTATTTAGTCTGCCAATAAGAATGCGGTGGTTGACAGAGTCGAAAGCCTTGGCCAGGTCGATGAAGACGGCTGTGCAGTACTGTCTTTTATCGATCGCGTTTATAATATTGTTTAGGACCTTGAGCGTGGCTGAGGTGCACCCATGACCGGATTGCATAGCGGAGAAGGTACGGTGGGATTCTAAATGGTCGGTGATCTGTTTGTTAACTTGGCTTTCAAATACTTTAGAAAGGCAGGGCAGGATGGATATAGGTCTATAACAGTTAGGATCTAGAGTGTCACCCCCTTTGAAGAGGGGGATGACCGCGGCAGCTTTCCAATCTCTGGGGATCTCAGACGTTACGAAAGAGAGGTTGAACAGGCTAGTAATAGGGGTTGCGACAATTTCGGCGGCTAATTTAAGAAAGAAAGGGTCCAGATTGTCTAGCCCAGCTGATTTGTAGGGGTCCAGATTTTTTAGCTCTTTCAGAACATCAGCTGTCTGAATTTGTGTGAAGGAGAAGCGGAGTGGGCATGGGCAAGTTGCAGCGGAGGGTGCAGAGCTGGTGGCCGGGGTAGTGGTAGCCAGGTGGAAAGCATGGCCAGCCATAGCAAAATGCTTGTTAAAATTCTCAATTATTGTAGATTTATCGGTGGTGACAGTGTTTCCTAGCCTCAGTGCAGTGGGCAGTTGGGAGGAGGTGCTCTTATTTTCCATGGACTTTACAGTGTCCCAAAACTTTTTGGAGTTAGTGCTACAGGATGCACATTTCTGTTTAAAAAAGCTAGCCTTTGCTTTCCTAACTGATTGTGTATATTGGTTCCTGACTTCCCTAAAAAGTTACATATCACGGGGGCTGTTCGATGCTAATGCAGTACGCCACAGGATGTTTTTGTGCTGGTCAAGCGCGGTCAAGTCTGAGGAGAACCAGGGGCTATATCTGTTCTTAGTTCTGAATTTTTTTGAATGAGGCATGCTTATTTAAGATTGAGAGGGAAAGCACTTTTAAAGAACAACCAGGCATCCTCTACTGACGGAATGAGGTCAATATCCATTCAGGATACACGGGCCAGGTCAATTAGAAAGGCCTGCTCGCTAAAGTGTTTTAGGGAGCGTTTTGACAGTGATGAGGGTGGTCGTTTGATCGCGGACCCATTACGGACGCAGGCAATAAGGCAGTGATCGCTGAGATCCTGGTTGAAGACAGCGCAGGTGTATTTAGAGGGTAAATTTGTCAGGATGAGATCTATGAGGGTGCCCATGTTTACAGATGTAGGGTTGTACCTGGTAGGTTCGTTGATAATTTGTGTGAGATTGAGGGCATCTAGTTTAGATTGTAGGTTGGCGGGGTGTTAAGCATATCCCAGTTTAGGTCACCAAGCAGTACGAACTCTGAGGATAGATGGGGGGCAATCAGTTCACATATAGTGTCCAGGGCACAGCTCGGGGCTGAGGGGGGTCTGTAGCAAGCGGCAACAGTGAGAGACTTATTTCTGGAAAGGTGGATTTTTAGCAGTAGAAGCTCAAACTGTTTGGGCACAGACCTGGATAGTACGATAGAGCTCTGCAGGCTATCTCTACAGTAGATTGCAACCCCACCCCCTTTGGCAGTTCTATCGAGACGGAAAATGTTGTAGTTGGGGATGGACATTTCTGAATTTTTGGTGGCCTTCCTAAGCCAGGATTCAGACACTGCTAGAACATCAGGGTTGGCGGAGTGTGCTAGCGCAGTGAATAACTCAAACTTAGGAAGGAGGCTTCGGATATTAACGTGCAAGAATCCAAGGCTTTTACGATTACAGAAGTCAACAAATAATAACACCTGGGGAGTAGGAGTGATACTGGGGGCTACAGGGCCTGGGTTAACCTCTACATCACCAGAGGAACAGAGGAGGAATAGAATAAGGATATGGGTAAAGGCTTTATGTACTGGTCTTCTAGTGCGTTGGGTACAGAGAAAAAAAGGGGCAGGTTTCCGGGCGTTGTAGAATAGATTCAGGGCATTATGTACAGAAAAGGATATGGAAGGATAGACTGACTAGGGCCTTACTTCTCAGATCTTTACATTGTTACATCTCACCTAAGGTGCATCGTTTGCATCTGAGCCATTTCCCCAGAAAACATAATTGCATTAAAGCTGAATAATGAAATATTAATATTTTGAAAAATGGTATATATGAAATATGAATTACATTATTTTGGTGCCATCCATGTCCCTTCAAATTATAATAATAATTAATGTTGGTGCATGACGCCACTGCTGTCATGGCCACCTCTTGTGTAGGGTTCATTCTTACCAGCCCACAATCTGCATTTTGTCCTGCGCTACCCTGTCATCCCAGTAATTCCTGAATCACTACTAACTACAAACTAAGACCCAAGTATATGTAGATCAGTGAAGCAGCAATGTCTGTTAATACTCATTGTTTGATTTATTTAAATGAAATATATTTGATCTGTAAGGCGTTATCAGTGAGAAGTGTAAAGATGCCCCTAAGAGAAAAATGTGTTTGTCTATCGAAATAATTGTTCTTGATTGATATCAAACCTAGTGCATTGGAATGGTATTACAGTGCAGACCTGGGTTCAAATACTATTTAGGGTATTTCAATTACTTTCAAAGACATTTCAAAGTAAATATTTATTTAAAAAATATATTTGAAAAGACAAGTAGTTGATTATTGGAATGTATTTGGAAGTACACTTGGAAAGTATTTGAAAACTCAAATACACTTCCATGCATGTAACCCAGGCATTTGAAAATAGTATTTGAAATAAGTATAATAAGCCACTTAGCAGACGCTTTTATCCAAAGCGACTTACAGTCATGCGTGCATACATTTTTGTGTATGGGTGGTCCCGGGGATCGAACCCACTACCCTGGCGTTACAAGCGCCGTGCTCTACCAGCTGAGCTACAGATAACACAAGTTAACTTCCTTCAAATAATATATTTTATATAAAAATAAACGGCATAATTAAATTACTTCTTCCAAACAATGCTATTTTGATTCTCTCTTTTGATCCAGTTCCCCTTGTTCACCATACCTGCTATTTATTGGAAATTATTTTAAAATACTTTAAAATACTTCCAATAGCAGTAGTTGATTCGGGCCACACTATTTTAAAGTACTCAAATAAACAGAAAATAAGTATTTACATAACAAATAATCAAATACATATGTATTTGAACCCAGGTCTGCTACAGTGTAAGCATAAGAATAGAACAGGATCTCTACCCCCATGTCACACAGCTACTGTGCTTTGATAATTATGCGGAACTTTAAGCTTTAGGTCATTTTTGTCCTTAAAAACACAGACAAAATGCTTGTTGGCCTCAGGTTGACATTATCAACAGGTCCGGCTCCAGGCATAAGCAACATAAGTGGTCGCTCCCGACCCCAAATAATAAAATATATACAGTGGGGAAAAAAAAGTATTTAGTCAGCCACCAATTGTGCAAGTTCTCCCACTTAAAAAGATGAAAGAGGCATGTAATTTTCATCATAGGTACACGTCAACTATGACAGACAAAATGAGGAAAAAAAATCCAGAAAATCACATTGTAGGATTTTTTAATGAATTTATTTGCAAATTATGGTGGAAAATAAGTATTTGGTCAATAACAAAAGTTTCTCAATACTTTGTTATATACCCTTTGTTGGCAATGACACAGGTCAAACGTTTTCTGTAAGTCTTCACAAGGTTTTCACACACTGTTGCTGGTATTTTGGCCCATTCCTTCATGCAGATCTCCTCTAGAGCAGTGATGTTTTGGGGCTGTCGCTGGGCAACACAGACTTTCAACTCCCTCCAAAGATTTTCTATGGGGTTGAGATCTGGAGACTCCAGGACCTTGAAATGCTTCTTACGAAGCCACTCCTTCGTTGCCCGGGCGGTGTGTTTGGGATCATTGTCATGCTGAAAGACCCAGCCACGTTTCATCTTCAATGCCCTTGCTGATGGAAGGAGGTTTTCACTCAAAATCTCACGATACATGGCCCCCATTCATTCTTTCCCTTTACACGGATCAGTCGTCCTGGTCCCTTTGCAGAAAAACAGCCCCAAAGTATGATGTTTTCACTCCCATGCTTCACAGTAGGTATGGTGTTCTTTGGATGCAACTCAGCATTCTTTGTCCTCCAAACACTGACGAGTTGAGTTTTTACCAAAAAGTTATATTTTGGTTTCATCTGACCATATGACATTCTCCCAATCCTCTTCTGGATGCACTCTAGCAAACTTCAGACGGGCCTGGACATGTACTGGCTTAAGCAGGGGGACACGTCTAGCACTGCAGGATTTGAGTCCCTGGCGGCGTAGTGTGTTACTGATGGTAGGCTTTGTTACTTTGGTCCCAGCTCTCTGCAGGTCATTCACTAGGTCCCCCCGTGTGGTTCTGGGATTTTTGCTCACCGTTCTTGTGATCATTTTGACCCCACGGGGTGAGATCTTGCGTGGAGCCCCAGATCGAGGGAGATTATCAGTGGTCTTGTATGTCTTCCATTTCCTAATAATTGCTCCCACAGTTGATTTCTTCAAACCAAGCTGCTTACCTATTGCAGATTCAGTCTTCCCAGCCTGGTGCAGGTCTACAATTTGGTTTCTGGTGTCCTTTGACAGCTCTTTGGTCTTGGCTATAGTGGAGTTTGGAGTGTGACTGTTTGAGGTTGTGGACAGGTGTCTTTTATACTGATAACAAGTTCAAACAGGTGCCATTAATACAGGTAACGAGTGGAGGACAGAGGAGCCTCTTAAAGAAGAAGTTACAGGTCTGTGAGAGCCAGAAATCTTGCTTGTTTGTAGGTGACCAAATACTTATTTTCCACCATAATTTGCAATTAAATTCATTAAAAATCCTACAATGTGATTTTCTGGATTTTCTTTTCTCAATTTGTCTGTCATAGTTGACGTGTACCTATGATGAAAATTACAGGCCTCTCTCATATTTTTAAGTGGGAGAACTTGCACAATTGGTGGCTGACTAAATACTTTTTTCCCCCACTGTATATACAGTATTTAATTTTTTTTAGGAACTCAGACAGGGTCTCAACTTACTGTTGATAGTTAGAATAGTAGAATACACAAGGTGCAATTTTGAAATTTGGTTGTGCATCAGTAGTTTTTCTCTTGTTATGGCAGTTACTAGCTAGGTTTCCATCCAATTGGCTACAGATTTTCATGCGAATATTCTAAAATCCACATAAAGAAAACATGCGCATTTTCTTACCAGTGGTGTGTTTCCACCAAATTGACTTGTTGTGGATAAAAATCAGTGCGTGATGACATAGTGCACACACAAAAAAATTAGCTTATGTTTTAATGTACTGAATAAAATAAGGTAAATGTGTTTCCATCGCCTTTTCAACTCTACCTGTAGTTTTGTCACAAAAACTGTTGCTTTAAATAGCAAATGTGCCTACTCTGCTCTTGGCACGTGCGCTCTAGCCAACAGATACAGTGCAGGTAGGCTAGTCTACATGATGAGATTATTATGGATAAGAGCAAGAGTATTTTTACTGGTCAAACGGCAGTCAAGCATTGATCATCATTGTCACCAGAATCAGACCCTCAATATTTATTGGAAAAGGAGCATCAAGATCACCGGGCACTTCACTACCCTGTGAAGTCCATCATAAATTATTTCATCTGTAACCTAGTAAATTGCATTGTTTCCCGAGTCGTAGTGGGAGGACCACACACCATATCATCACAGATAGAACTATGAGACAGATATTTCACCGGATGTATAAATGTGAAGCATCCGCTTGGCGTTTCCACTCATGGCAGGGAGAGGAAGCCAAGTGTCTGGCAGTGGAGAAGCTGGAACGGGATGAATTTTGGCCGACATTCTGCACATTTTTCTCATCGATTAAACATTTGATCTAAATACAGTTTTCTGTTCCCAAAACTAGAATCTGTTACAAACAGAGTGGACTAAGTTTTGTAGACCTTAGCCTTTGCTAATTTTTTTAAAAATGTGCATTGTTTAGAAGGAGTGCAAAGGTGAATTGAGTTATTGCACACGCACACTTCACAGCGTAGGCGTTCCCCTAACAGAAATATGCAAATGTATGCTACAATGCACCAATAGGATCTCGCTAGCTCGTGCTTGGCTCTGCCCACCTCCTTGCTTGTTCTGCCCACTATGACTAATTTGTACCCATTTGAAATGACGGGCTGTGGTCTATCTTGGTTTAGTTATAAAAATCTAAAAAGCTATCTAAACGTGTAGTAATCATGGTCGAATACCGACCCCAGGTGCCCAGGGGCCCTGACCTCCAGGGGGCCCCCCATTGATTTTCTTTAGTCACTCTCACTCAGATATCATTAACATGGCATAAGTCTTGGCAAAATATCTAAGATTGCAGGAAATTGCTATTAAACTACAAAGATTTCTCTCCACCCGATGGCAAATTGTGTAGAATTGCAGAAAGCTTGCTTTAAAACTGAAACATTTTCTTTACTCCCCATGGCAAAATGTGTAGAATTGCAGGAAATTAATTTTAAACTTAAATATTTATCTCCGCCGTCAAGAGGGGGCACTAAAATGTTTTGCCCACAACCAAATCTCGCTTAGGGCCCCCCAAAAGGCTAGGGCCGGCACTAATTACCAACAATGATGACAACTCAAAACGACCTATTGCGTAATAACACCTGTCGATTGGTTTAGCAGTACAACAGCCAAGTAGTGCAAAGGATGTTTTGTTGTTGTTGAGACCAGAAGGACCCTTGGTCAAAGATAATGTGTTTTGACAAGAGTGAAGTGGTTATGGAGTGGCAGAATGGAGTTTGCTCATGCCTCTTTAACAGACACATTCTCTACATATATTCTTCTCTATCATTCTCCACCAATGCATCATTATGTGGTGTGTTCTGACAAGCAGTACATAAATTGGCAGCTTTTTAAAGTTTCCCATCCATTCCTTTAGCTTCTCTCTAAGGTTATATTGAGCTCTCCAAACAACACCTTTCAGTGGTTGTACATGATCTCACATCTGATTCATAATCTTCTGTCACGAAAGCTTAGTCAATGACAATGCTTTGCTCTCTATATACAGTGGGGGAAAAAAAGTATTTAGTCAGCCACCAATTGTGCAAGTTCTCCCACTTAAAAAGATGAGAGAGGCCTGTAATTTTCATCATAGGTACACGTCAACTATGACAGACAAATTGAGAAAAATAATCCAGAAAATCACATTGTAGGATTTTTAATGAATTTATTTGCAAATTATGGTGGAAAATAAGTATTTGGTCACCTACAAACAAGCAAGATTTCTGGCTCTCACAGACCTGTAACTTCTTCTTTAAGAGGCTCCTCTGTCCTCCACTCGTTACCTGTATTAATGGCACCTGTTTGAACTTGTTATCAGTATAAAAGACACCTGTCCACAACCTCAAACAGTCACACTCCAAACTCCACTATGGCCAAGACCAAAGAGCTGTCAAAGGACACCAGAAACAAAATTGTAGACCTGCACCAGGCTGGGAAGACTGAATCTGCAATAGGTAAGCAGCTTGGTTTGAAGAAATCAACTGTGGGAGCAATTATTAGGAAATGGAAGACATACAAGACCACTGATAATCTCCCCTCGATCTGGGGCTCCACGCAAGATCTCACCCCGTGGGGTCAAAATGATCACAAGAACGGTGAGCAAAAATCCCAGAACCACATGGGGGGACCTAGTGAATGACCTGCAGAGAGCTGGGACCAAAGTAACAAAGCCTACCATCAGTAACACACTACGCCGCCAGGGACTCAAATCCTGCAGTGCCAGACGTGTCCCCCTGCTTAAGCCAGTACATGTCCAGGCCCGTCTGAAGTTTGCTAGAGTGCATTTGGATGATCCAGAAGAGGATTGGGAGAATGTCATATGGTCAGATGAAACCAAAATATAACTTTTTGGTAAAAACTCAACTCGTCGTGTTTGGAGGACAAAGAATGCTGAGTTGCATCCAAAGAACACCATACCTACTGTGAAGCATGGGGTGGAAACATCATGCTTTGGGGCTGTTTTTCTGCAAAGCGACCAGGACGACTTGATCCGTGTAAAGGAAAGAATGAATGGGGCCATGTATCGTGAGATTTTGAGTGAAAACCTCCTTCCATCAGCAAGGGCATTGAAGATGAAACGTGGCTGGGTCTTTCAGCATGACAATGATCCCAAACACACCGCCCGGGCAACGAAGGAGTGGCTTCGTAAGAAGCATTTCAAGGTCCTGGAGTGGCCTAGCCAGTCTCCAGATCTCAACCCCATAGAAAATCTTTGGAGGGAGTTGAAAGTCTGTGTTGCCCAGCGACAGCCCCAAAACATCACTGCTCTAGAGGAGATCTGCATGGAGGAATGTGCCAAAATACCAGCAACAGTGTGTGAAAACCTTGTGAAGACTTACAGAAAACGTTTGACCTGTGTCATTGCCAACAAAGGGTATATAACAAAGTATTGAGAAACTTTTGTTATTGACCAAATACTTATTTTCCACCATAATTTGCAAATAAATTCATAAAAAATCCTACAATGTGATTTTCTGGAATTTGTTTTCTCATTTTGTCTGTCATAGTTGACGTGTACCTATGATGAAAATTACAGGCCTCTCTCATCTTTTTAAGTGGGAGAACTTGCACAATTGGTGGCTGACTAAATACTTTTTTTCCCCACTGTACGTATTTTTTTTACCATTGCAAAGACCTGACAGAAATACTGAATTAACCCAATTGTATTTGTATAACTGTCTTAGAAATAGGTTTGTCACAAAGTGCATACTAGAATGAAAAATACATGTTTAATCTACTCATGGATCAGTACTGTTTCATTTTACATAGTCATCCTTTTAAACATATGTGGACATTCATTTTAGCCTTTTAGTGGTGTTATAGGTCCGAGACCTGGCACCTATGATCCAAATGAGAGCCAGGCAGAGCTGAGACACCTTTCGTTATTTGAATGATCTAATGGAAAATGTGTTGTCCACATTTAATTTTCCACAGCCAACAACACGAGTAAGCGGCAGCAAAATCAGACAACCCCATAGTAGAATAGTTTACCTGTTCAATTGTTCTGCCTGTCGGTCGCATTTAATGCGAGAAAATAATATTCCTCTCGAGGCGCATTGAAATTGCGAGTGCCGCACAGGAAGACAAATATGCATGCCCAGTCA
Organism: Coregonus clupeaformis; assembly: GCF_020615455.1. Classification (NCBI taxonomy): domain Eukaryota; kingdom Metazoa; phylum Chordata; class Actinopteri; order Salmoniformes; family Salmonidae; genus Coregonus; species Coregonus clupeaformis. The sequence goes on along the minus strand of NW_025537220.1, from coordinate 20,356 downwards.
TTGTAGCCTACAACATTCTAAATGCAGTCGCGGGAAAAACACCTTTGAAAGCAGTTTTGATGGCCACTGTTTAAAGAGGAGGATCACTGAGCTTTCTAATGTTACTAGGCTACACTTATTTCTCAAATCCAAGAAATTAGTCAAATGCACCATTTTAGAACGGGAGTTTTTAGCACCGGCATGGTTTATGCGCATTAGCAGGCGCCAATTGCCATGAATGCAAAAGGGAAGACCGGGGCTAAATGTAACACAGATCAGGTGTAACTGGTAGGCAAACAGTATATTCACTGTAGGCTACATGAGCCTTGGTTGGCTGAGTGCCAGTGGAACATTTTCTTGGGACATTCAAGTCATTAATATGTTGCTGTAACTAGCATCAAGATAGCCGAATGTTTAGACTTTATATTTTTTGATCTAGCTAATGATTAGCCCAATGGGGTAAATGCAGATGGGCAACGCCTCAGCTTATTTATTCATTGCATCAGGTGGGCTACATCAGGTGATAATGCTTATTGCTAAATAGCACACTTGCCTGATAATATGGACCAATATTTTATATATGTGCTCATTTCTGGAGGGGGAAATTATAGTTTAGATGTCAGCATCATTCGAGGCTGCTGTAATGACTTATTACTTATTTCGCTTCTCCGTTCACAGCCCGACGAGTAGTCCATGCGCACAGGCTCTCATGGATGTAGACAGAAGCTCATGGCTCAGTGTGTTCCAACACTCCAACAGGTCTAGGGCTCAATCACAGCCCGAGGCAACAAGAGGCCTACTCAGTCAGGATTCTTTGTCCAAAAACCAAAATTAGCTATTAGCGTTTTAAGCATATTATCTCTAGTTTTAAGGCATGATTGGGGAAAATGATGGGGGCTTCACACTCTCTCTCTTCTCACTCTCACTCTCACTCTCTCTCACTCTCAGAATGGCGTGGACGGAGTTGAGATCATGAATGGAGTGGCAGAGCAGAACTCAAAGGATCCGAGCCCCATTCCCTCGCCCACAGCCAGCCGGCGGGGAAAGGGCAGCCTGTCCTCCATGTTGCCGACCCAGAACCCGGATTTGCCTGCAGCTCAGCTGGAGGGCTTCCTGCACCGCAAGCATGAGTGGGAGGGACACAACAAGAAGGCCTCAAGCAGGTATGGTGAACAAGGGGAACTGGATCAAAAGAGAGAATCAAAATAGCATTGTTTGGAAGAAGTAATTTAATTATACCGTTTATTTTTATATAAAATATATTATTTTAAGGAAGTTAACTTGTGTTATACAGTACATCCCAGGCTTACAATGACTCATTGGGGTCTCTTTTTCAGATCCTGGCATAACGTGTACTGCGTTATCAACAATCAGGAAATGGGCTTCTACAAAGACAACAAGGCTGCTGGTCAAGGCGTCCCCCTACCACAACGCGATTCCGATCAGTCTAATGGGGGCTGTGTGTGATGTGGCCATGGATTACAAAAAAAAGAAGCATGTCTTCAAACTCAGGTTAAGATAGCGCATGTAAAAAAAATATATATAAATGAGAGTTGTGTTCAAGTTCCCTCTTCCAGAATCACCCCAGAAGTGGATCCTGTCAGTTGCACTTCATTACGCTATCTGCTTCAGTCTAAATCTGATTTCTTAATGCTCTAGTTAATTTTGTTAGAACCAGTTCAGCTTAATGACTGCCATTTCAGAATGAAACATTGTTTAGTAAATGTTGCTATCCATATCTCTTTTGAATCTCAAATATATATGTTTATAAAGTTACCAACATTTCTTTCTTTTTTTTCAGAGTTACGGATGGAAATGAGTATCTCTTCCAAGCCAAAGATGAAGTACGTCTGTTTCCTTTGTCTAACATTCAGTGTAATCGTGTTAAAGATTGTTTTAGTAGGCCAAAACAAAACAGTGGGTATACTGTGAAACAAATGAGCAACAACTTTTGAATAGAGGCCCTGGTCTTGACTACCCAACCTAATTCTTGGGCTAGTTGTTCTAGAATGAGTTTCCCAAAAATGCCCAAGCTAAAGTGGCATTTTATATCTCATAACGACCCAGACTCAGTCCACTCGTAGAAAATAAAAGTACTTATTTGGCAAATTTCATTCACTTCTAAACATAGATATTTTCAATTGCCATTCTCTCGCTGCTGTGGAGCTGGGTTTTTGAGACAGAGAAAGCGCCACATTAGCTAGAAAGTGTTTAGGAAACTGACCTTTCAATGATTCCTTACAGGAGGAGATGAGCACATGGATCCAGGCCATTCTGAATGCGGGGACACCTGACAAGGTATCGATTACACCCAGCAACCAGAGCACTCCGGCGTCGAACCGAGCCCAGACCCTGCCCGCCACCGTCACCCTCACCACCGAATCCAGCCCAGTCAAGCGGGAGAAAGACAAGGAGAAGGACAAGGAGAAGCGATTCAGCCTCTTCAGCAAGAAAAAACTATAAAGTTTCTCAGCAATGAAGACATTCAGTTTTTTTATTAGTGCAGTATTGTTTTTTTTCTTTCCTTCTGTTTCATTTTTGTCTGCCCAGCCACAATGATATTCCAGCTCAAATACACCACATGCTGTGCCTAATGTTCCTTGAATTGGGTAAAAGGATTGATGAGACTTGAAATACAAATGTAAAATAAACATTTGTACTTTGTTAAGAGTGTCAAGGTGTATGGGGCAGGTTCCATCATGAAATTGATTTGGTAATATCATGAGGACCATTTTATTTTTTTAAAGTTGATTTTTTACTTGTAAAAATTGTTTTGTGTGTTTTTGTGCTTTTCCCTTGTCATTGTGTTTTGTTCAGATGGGTCTGAGTATTTAAACATTTCCTCAATTTTGTGAGGGTGTCTTCAAGAGGCAGGCCTGCATTCTCTTTTTGCTGTTGGAAAGGGAGACAACAGTGCTTCAAAATAATTAATTTTTTTGTGACTGCACATACACATATTGAATAAAAAATGTAATGAAACTTTCCAACATCATTTACTATGATTCCTACTTGAGTTTAAATTTGAAACAAACAACCTCAAGAAAATATCAGGCTCCAAAAGGGCATAGTTAGCCAGTAATATCAATAAGCGCATGTCTTTTTAGGTCAAGATAAGCCTAATAATACACCTGTAATTGAAACAAGATGAATGTCTTGAAATTATTTCCTCATGGAATAATGTTTTATATGATGGACCAGTAATTTTTTTTTGTACATGTTTTTCCTTTGTTTGTTTACTTTTGTCCCTCTTGAGTTGCATCATAATATATGTTTCCAAATAATTATAGTTGGCTACAGATTATAAAATCAGTATGTATAATAAACACTTTAAAGCATTGATGTTAAATGGAAACGTGGAAATTCAGCATTTACTGCAAAAAAAGGTAATCCTCAAAAAAAGGTTGCTTGCTTGTTGGCTCTAGCACTGCACATTATCATTTTTGCTAGGTTATCCTTCTATTTGATACATAGTGTGCATTTCTTTGTCACTGTATCTATTGTATTGAAAAAACAACAACATCTTACTGCACAATCAGAAATGATGTAACAGGAATGAATTTCTTTGCAATGCCTGGGTCTTTGGGCATATATAGAACATTGACCCGGCTTTCTGATGTATGAAACTGCACCTGTAGACTTTTGTTTTCTCTCTCTCTCTCTCTCTCTCAAATATGTGCGATGTCATTAAAATGCTTTTAAACATTATAGTCTGTGTGTTATCAATGATTTTGGAAAAGTGGAGCTCGTCTGCTTGAAAATGTTGAACGTTGATGCCATAATGTCTTGCTGTAATCTAATTAGTACTTTAACTCTACTCTGTCTGCTCTGTGCGGTCAATGCAGCCACTGGTCTTGTAACTAAATACACATTCGAAGTTTAAAAGCCCTAGTCTATAACGTCAGCACAGAGCACCTTATACACTTGTGATGTGCGGGTCATATTTTTGTTAACCTGCACCAGCCCGCAATTGCTAATAACCCATCCGCAACCGCCCTACTATATGTGATAAAGTGAAAATCTGAGGCCCACACCGCACCCGCAAATACAGAAAATGCAGGAACGATTTTTTGACAGGGTGTGCACAATCTTTTTTTTATGCCTAATTTACATAGGCCTATGTTTCTTCTTAGAATTGCCGACATTTTGGTAGGCTATTTGTTCGTCAACTACATGCAGCTTATCTTCTGTCATTCTTGTTGTCTTAGAAGACAAGGGCTTCAGTGCCTTCAGAAAGTGTTTGCAACCTTTGACTTTTTTTGTTGTGTTACAAAGTGGGATTCAAATGGATTTAATTGTCATTTTTTTGTCAACGTCTACACAAAATACTCGAATGTTTATTTTTATCCAAAAAAACTCCATAGTCCTGGCTGAAGACAAGCATACCCATAACATGATACAGCCACCACCATGCTTGAAAATATGAAGAGTGGTACTCAGTGAGGTGTTGTGTTGGATTTGCCCCAAACATAACACTTTGCATTCAGGACAAAAAGTTAATTTCTTTGCCACGTTTTTGCAGTATTACTTTAGTGCCTTATCGCAAACAAAATGCATGTTTTGGAATAGTTTTATTCTGTACAGGCTTCCTTCTTTTCACTCTGTAATTTATGTTAGTATTGTGGAGTAACTACAATGTTGTCGATCCATCCTCAGTTATCTTCTATCACAGCCATTAAACTCTGTAACTGTTTTAAAATCATATTTGGCCGGGCCTCCCGAGTAGTGCAGCGGTCTACGGCACTACATCGCAGTGCTTGAGGCGTCACTGCAGACCCGGGTTCGATCCCAGGCTGTGTCACAACCGGCCGTGACCGGCAGTGCCATAGGGTGGTGCACAATTGGCCCAGCATCGTCCGGGTTAGTGGAGGGTTTGGCCGGGGGGGGCTTTACTTGGCTCATTGCGCTCTAGCGACTCCTTGTGGCGGGCCGGGCGCCTGCAGGCTGACCTTGGTCGTCAGTTGAGTGGTGTTTCCTCCGACACATTGGTGCGGCTGGCTTCCAGGTTAAGCGGGCGGGTGTTAAGAAGCACGGTTTGGCGGGTCATGTTTCGGAGGAACCAGCCGCACCAATGTGTCGGAGGAAACACCACTCAACTGACGACCAAGGTCAGCCTGCAGGCACCCGGCCCGCCACAATGAGTCGCTAGAGCGCTAGAGCGCGACTGAGGGACCTTACAGAGATGGGGTAGTCATTTACAAATCATATTAAATACTATCATTGCACACAGAGTGAGTTCATGCAACTCCTATTAACTTCCATGGTAGCGAGAGCAACTTACGGTGCTACGTCATACCGGACGGATTTCTGCCTGATTGAACGCTAATAACTCAGATACACATGAAAACATGAAATGACCCAGGGAGTCGATAGAACATCACTCAGAGATGCACAAAAACAACATAACATTCAAAATGGGTGAACCTTCCCTTTAAGTGTGTGAATTGGACCATTTTCCTGTCCTGCTAAGCATTCAAAATGTAACGAGTACTTTTGGGTGTCAGGGAAAATGTATAGAGTAAAAAGTACATTATTTTCTTTAGGAATGTAGTGAAATAAAAGTAAAAGTAGTCAAAAATATGAATAGTTAAGTAAAGTATAGAAACCCCCCAAAACTACATAAGTAGTTATTTAAAGTATTTTGACTTAGGTAGTTTACACCACTGCTGCTAACCTTAGGCCTAAACTTAAATTAAGACCAAAAAGCAATTTTTTATTTTCATTAATTTTTATGATAGCCTAGCCAATTTTGACTTTGTGGCTATGCTATCTAGTGGAAACTGTGTCTACTAGGCTAGCTAGATGTAAGAAAAACTATATAACATTGTTATATCATAACAATGGCGGTTGCCACTTTGTGCACGGGGGCATTGTCATGCTGAAACAGGAAAGGGCCTTCCCCAAACTGTTGCCACAAAGATGGAAGCACAGAATCGTCGAGAATGTCATTGTATGCTATAGAGTTAAGATTTCCCTTCACTGGAACTAAGGGGCCTAGCCCAAACCATGAAAAACAGACCCAGAACATTATTCCTCCTCCACCAAACATTACAGTTGACACTATGCATTGGGGAAGGTAGCGTTCTCCTGGCATCTGCCAAACCCAGATTCGTCCGACTGCCAGATGGTGAAGCGTGCTTCATCACTCCAGAGAACGCATTTCCACTGCTCCAGAGTCCAATGGAGGCGAGCTTTACACCACTCCAGCCGACACTTGGCATTGCGCATAGTGATCTTAGGCTTGTGTGCGGCTGCTCGGCCACAGAAACCCATTTCATGAAGCTCCCAACGATCAGTTATTGTGCTGACGTTGCTTACAGAGGCAGTTTGGAATTTGGTAGTGAGTGTTGCAACCGAGGACAGACGATTTTTTTATGCGCTACGCGCTTCAGCACTCAGTGGTCTCCTTCATGTTGCTCCTAGACGTTTCCACTTCACAATAACAGCACTTACAGTTAACTGAGGCAGTTGACCTGGGCAGAAATTTGACAAAACTGACTTGTTGGAAAGATGGCATCCTATGGCGGTGCCACGTTGAAAGTCACTGAGCTCTTCAGTAAGGCCATTCTACTACCAATGTTTGTCTATGGAGATTGTATGGCTGTGTGCTCGATTTTATACACCTGTCAGCAACGTTTGTGGCTGAAATAGCCAAATCCACTAATTTGAAGGGGTGTCCACATACTTTTGCATGGGCTGCGTCTCAATCAACTACATCTGCCTTCAGCATCTGTGGTGGAAGGTGGCCGAGCAACAGTGGTGTTTGTCAGACGATGAGACATCCCGAAAATCGATCTTCTCGCAACAACTTCTGAAACGTCTGAACAGTTTGGCCTACAAAACTAATATGACCACTCTATGGAAAGATGAGATTCTCACGAACATGATGGTGTTCTCCGTTTGCTCTATGACCCCTACAAGTGTCACGGGACTCGTCTGAAGGTAACTGGTATGGAAAAAAATTAATGGAAGTATGGAGGTAGTTTTGTGCCAACTATATATATATATATATGGGTCATTCTACAGATTCGGTGACATTTCAGTATTGTCAGTGTCCCAAGATGTACTAGTGTTATAACTTGTCAGAACATTTATCAAACTACACTTAAATTACAACATTTCAAAGTTTTACATGTTTTTAATATGGAGTAGAGAATATGATTTTAAACAGAGATGAATTTCAATACTTATATGTTTGCTTTTCTTAGGAGTATTAAGAATTTCGCCTGTCCCTATTGACCATCATGCAAATGGCGTGACTCATTTTGAGTACACAGTGTTAAATAATAATGCTTTTTTTTGTTAAATTAATTGTATATGCCCCCTTATTATGCATAATCAATTTTCTCAGCATAAGACATTTTATTTTCTGAGAAATTCAGGCTTTTACCCCTGTCCTTGTATTTCTTTCAACCCCGTAACGCAACAATACCCCCACTCACAATTAAATAATGGTTTGATCCTATGGACATCATTTATGAGGAAGTGACATCATACAAGTCTTCAGAGAAGCCTGGTGTGACAAGTGGTAAGCCGCTCTCTCACTTTTTATAAATATTTCATGTTTTTTAAGCACATATGGGCTTTGTCAATCTCAGGTATTCAACTATGTTGGGGGGGGGGAATTCATAGTTAAGATTTTACCAAGAATTGTTTTTATAGCTATGAAGTATAACAATGTCTTTTGTTGAATAAGGCCATGTGGCACACTGCTAGCTGCTAGCATCCCGAATTAGCAACAGATTAGCACAAAATCTTCAACCCTGTCACATTCAACCCCATCACATTTTTCAATGTTACGGGGTTGAATGGCTGTTACAGGGTTGAATAGCTGTTAAATCTAGCAATATTTAATGTATATTGCTTAATACCAATCATATTTTCTTGTTGAATGTTTGTTGTTTACGGTTTTACAGTATCAACTAAAAGTACGAGGAATTTTTGAAAATAATAACTTAAAAAAAGTGACAATTAATTTGTTCTCTCTCCTATATACATTGACATATTTAGGAGTATTATCTGCAAGTTCATGTTCATTTTACTACATAGTGATTTAAAGGATACAATATTTAGTCTTGAAGAGTAAGCAGGTCATTGACTTGACCTTGACCTACAATTTCAGATTCAACAATGGAAAAAACAGCAGCAGAAAGGAAACACACATAGAGAGGAAGGTGAGGGACATCCGCGCCGGTGGTCAGGTAATTCTCCTGGACATGGGAAGGGAGCACCAGATGGTGTTGGTGCAACCCTAAAAAGAACCGCAGACAGGCTGATAAGTCAAGGATGTGACATCCCAAATGCTCATACTCTGTACAGGGTCTTAGAGGAGAACAACACTGCCATCAAGCTTTACTTCATTGAAGACGAGGCCATCGAGAAAGCCGTCCAAGGTATGCCAGCCAATTTGCCAGTAGTTCCATCCACAATGCGGATCCACCAAGTTGTTTGTGTGGCTGCAAGGCAAATTGCCTACCGTGATGTAAGCTGTATGTGCACAGTCCACAACAAGAAACTGGAATGCCAGTGTTTCAATACACAACATTTCACATTTACCCCTAAAGTTACATCAGTCGTGTCACAGAGGGAGGTTGATTGGGCAAATCCAGACATATGCGGGAAATGGTGCGTGGCCAAATATGATGACGATTTCTATCCCGGAATAATTCTAGCCACAGATGAATCCCATGTGCAGGTCAAATGCATGTGCTGTGCTGGACCAAATAGGTACTTCTGGCCACTTCTTGATGATATCCTGTGGTATCCATTTGGAACACATTGATCCCCCTAAACCGGTGACTTCTAGGCACATGGAAATACAGAAGGAAGTGTGGGCTAGGCTCTCTCAGTAAAAATGGTGAACAAACTGTAGGCTTACCTATAGGTTATTAATGTTAAGATGTTTGCTTAATGTTCAAACATTCAAACAACACAGACATTCCTGCCATTACTCTGGATATTTCTATGAAATCAATGAAAATGTTGTAACTGTTGTTAGTTTATTAATGTGTTTTAATCTGTCTAGATTTCATCTTGATTGTTTAAACTTTAAAAGCTATGTTGACAGTAGTTTAAAATGTTAAAAAATGGCAACATGTGACCTATATAGGTTATCAATGTTAAGATGTTTGCTCAATGTTCAAACAGACTCCTGCCATTATCAGATGGATATTTTTATGAAATCAATGAAATGTTGTTACTGTTATTAGTTCATTAATGTGTTTTACTCTGTCTAGCTTTCATCTAGATTCTTTAGATTTTAAAAGCTATGTTGACAGTAGGTTTAAAAATGTTTAAAATGTTTAAAAAATGGCAACATGTTAGTGATCTCAAAAGATAAAACATATGACACGTGATGCTTTTCACTCAACCCTGTTACATGATTTTCAACCCTGTTGCGGTGCATTCATCCCTGTTACGAGATTATTTTTTTACATTTTTGTATTAAATACACAAAATATAACATCAATAGTGTTTTTATTGTGTGTATTAAATCAGGGTAAATAAGGCTATTTCAATTTTGTCAGGAATTACGCAGCATTCTTGCACATTTCTTGCGAAAATGTGGAGTTAGATTAGACATTTCTTCATCGTAAACTGGAAAGGATGGTGCTGGTCAGTTTTTCTTGATTTTCTCTTTAATTACAATATGCCATTATTTACAAGGGACATCTAAACTGTGAGATTATGCCAGAAGCTGATCTCAAGCTTATTGGAAAAATGAATAGTTGAATAACAAAATGACTGTGACGGGGGTTGAATTAAATTGGGACTTGTTTGAGAAAATAATACAGAATAATAACTTAATACTCTACATTGAGATGGGAAAAGGTATTTTCTATCAAGTACACACATTACTTTGTCACATCAAATAAAAAAAAGCTTAAGATTTTAATGTTCATTGTTTCATCCTCCTCAATCACAAAAGGCACCGAATCTGTAGAATGACCCATATATATATATATATATATATATATATATATATATATACATATATATATTTCATAGCTTCTTATATCTCCTAGAATTTTGACACCTCAAACCCCAAACCCCGGTCTGGTCTGTTTGGTCTGTTTCGCTAACGTTCCGGGAGGCCCGCGATGTTGCGACTCTGGGTTTAGAAACTCTGTGACACTATCATCTACTACGGACAGCGCTCGAGCACATCCGAAAGATTTCTCTATCAGGTTCCAAGGACAGAGCTCGAGCTTTGTTGGTGCTGGTCGTAGTAGTTGTTTGGAGAGGCCAGTTCCATAAGTGTAATGGTTTTGATGACTGTAGAGAACTTCAAGCTCCAGAATCCATTGCTAAAATGGGAGATTGCCTACGAAGCGTCGTGGTAACCAAGCACCACCGCAGGCGTAAAGGCAACGAGAGCCCCTATTCTCAAAATAATTGCGTCGAGAACGCTCCTGAAGAGGATCCTGCATACGTCAGAGTCCTTTATTCCAAGGATATCACCCCCCCTAAGAAAAAAATAATAATATAACGATTCCGTGTGTTGTGCCCTTCCTCATCATAATTTGTGCGTTTTTTCTATATGCTTTCTCATTCCCATCAATTCCAGCTCACCTAGTGTTGACCTAGTGTTGAGCATCATTTGGGATGCGAATAAATGACGGAAACGCGCCGAGAGTATTGGAGCTAATACAATTATTCTGTATTGCATGGGAATCGACGGCGTGTAACTCGGCGTTGTAATCCGTTGATTTCAACTTGAATAAGCACAAGGCAAATGCTTCACGGTCGATGTCAATCGAAATCGTCAAGAGGTTTGTCATGGCTTTATGATTGAAACCCGAACGAATACCATTCTGTCAGATATTCATATTTTCGCCTGATATCGCACCCAACCGTTTAGGATAGTGTAACCCTTTGACATGCATTTCCACGCTTTCGTTTTGTGAGCCAACATTGAGGACTATTGAGCTGTAATAGCTAAATGAGATGACATAGGATTAGAGTAGTCGGGTTATATTTTAAATGCCTTGAATTGGTAAAAAGGTATACAGTATAATGGCTATTTCGTATCAATGTATGTCATATAGTTCACCCGTTCAACAACGGTTTTATGTAGAATATAAAATGCTAAATAGAAGGCAATTTGAAGAGGCAACATAATTTCATTGGTCGTGTTGATTCATGAGGCCATCTGATTGTAACAAGTATAATTAATCCATGATACTGGAATGTAGAGCTACATGTTAATGCAGAACTCCACTGTATAGGCTGTATGTCAAAGGGGATTGGCAACAGACAAGAGAGAAGGGATAGCTCATTATAGTGTGACACACTAGTGGCCATACTCTCTTGACCAGCCTCTATAGGATTTCACTCTGTGTTCATGTTGCTGCATTTTTGGAATAGAGTTGATCTGAGGTTGAGGTTGAATTGCAGTTTAGCCAAATACAATAGTCGAATAGTCTGACAAAGCATGGCTGACAAGACTGCTCCACGTTGCCAACTGAGGTTGGAATGGATTCATGGATACAGGGGGCATCAGTGCCGCAACAACTTGTATTACACTGCTGGGAAGGAGATTGTATATTTCGTCGCTGGAGTTGGCGTGGTTTACAACACCAGAGAACACACTCAGAAGTTCTTTTTGGGACACAATGATGACATTATCAGGTAAGTTACCTCAAAGTTACTCTCCCTATACTGCAGTACTTCCCAACACTCTCCTCTGGGACCACCAGACGTTTCACATATTGGTATTTGTTGTAGCCCTAAACCTGATTCAACTTGTCAAGGCCTTGATGATTAGTTGACTAATTGAATCAGGTGTGCCAGTTCAGGGCGTTGGGGGAAACCCTGCTATACTGAACCACTCACAGGGAATATAATTCTCGGTGAAGTTATGCCGGGGTCATGACAGGGTCACACTGACTGCGGTTTGCATTCCTCCGGTCCACCAGAAGTCCAGGCATTTCAAAAACAGCGTCCGGCAAGTAACTTTGCATTTGCATTGCTTTCTCCATGCTACATCACAAGCGTCTGATTCTTTTAACTTCTGCATTGCATTTGTCATGCATTGACCCTCCAGAAGTGAATGTTGAAGCTACTTTGTGTCATTTTAACACACCGCAACAACACTGGTAGTGTATCTGGTTGAACATATGAATGTACGAATATACCACGGTTTTCTCACTTGGTAAACCAACGTCTTTAGACAAACTGAAAATTCCCACTTGGACAAAGTGCGACACCGGTTTTAATTTGCAGACAGAGCTACCTTATCACGAAAGTGTGATTCCAAATCACCTCTACTACATTCATCCCCCTTTGACCACCTCCGCTAGAGACCACCCCACGTTAGGCACCAATGTAGCTGGTTGGATTCATACTGCGGCCAACCAACATCTTAACCATTAGACCAACAGGAAATTCCCACCTGGGCCGAGGGTGACACTGCTCGCGGGCAGGGCTATAGGCCTACCTCATCATAAACACATAATTCCAAATAACCTCCACTACAGTAACCTCACAATCATGTTAGCTCTCATTCAATGAAGTGATAATGCCAGACAGGCCATATCATTGGAGCTAACCCTAGCCCTAACCATAAACCTCACCCTAAGCCTTACTCTAACCCTAACTGTAACCCCAGGAAGCTGTTGTGTATCAACAGAGTTGCAGCTGATAGTTTGTTGGTAGTTTTAGTGTAGATCATTGAAAAACCAAAGTAAAACAAGCATTAATTATTGGACAGGTTCAGGTAGACCTTCCTTGTTTCCATTTTTTTTCCTGCTGTTTGGTGCCTAATGAATACGAGCCAGATGTTAGTTATCATTTTGTTTGAATGAGAAAGTGCCAAGCACCCCAAAACCAAGCAAAGTGTCCTGACCTCTTCATCAGCCACTGCTCCAGCATGTAAGGCCCTAATCCACAGACCTTTTAGATTAGGGTCATTCTGTGTGAAAATGAACCAGAAAAATTAGTGAAATGCAACATTTGAACCTCTGGATTTGCACTTGCATAGATGGGTGTTAACACATTACTTTTTGAACAGAGGAGTTAATTGACAGACTATCAGAAGCACTTAAAATGAAATCCATGAACCAGTGTTTCCCCAATCATTGTAAAGGCTGGACAGGCACCCATTTTCCCACTGACTTCAGAGAGACATTACTTGAAAGTTTATGGGAAGATCTCAATTGCATCCCTCACTCATCTCTCCTCGTCTCCTTCTCAATACCCATTGGATGAGAAAGCCAGAGGTCCCTCCCCTCTGACCTTCTCATCCAATGGGTTTTGAGAAGGAGTCAAGGAGAGGGATGTGAAGAGTATACAATTGAGATTCTCCCAGCCTACTTAGTTGACACAGCAGACTCAAGACCATTGCTATTGAACATCCTATACTAGTTTGTGCGCGTTACCCATTATGTTAGTGTTTATTCTTGCTACATGCTAGCATTGGTGTCTGGGAATGCTAAAATAGAAAATCTCTGCATTTGTTTCATTTTCTCTTCGAGTTAATCAATTGACATCACCATGTGATGTAAATTGAGCCTCATGATTGGGCCAGTGAGGTATCGGTCATCCAATCAGAAAACAACTTGTCCTGAGGATTGCCTGTTTTCGCTTCTTTAATTCATAGCTGTTGAATGGTTGCATTTCCAGACCTTGTGTCAGGTACACATTACTATTATACAGTGGCTTGTCTGTGAAGTATTTGCAGACTTCATAGTTTAATTTATTTCAGCATTCATCTATTCATGCTCAATGGAATGCATTATTAAATGTGGTACCACGGCCCATTGCTAGTTACTGCATGCAGTCATTTTTAAACTTTACAATTCATATTGATATAGCCTATACCTGTAGTATTATAATGAAGACCATTATAATACCTATTTGTTCTACAACACTTAATAAAAAGTAGTCTTATATGCTTGCAAACGTTGGACAGCTGCCTCAAATTATGCTACATGTAGCCTACATTGAAATTGATAAGCATTTTGGTTGACGTGGATAAGCGAATGCCTTGACATATGCACCAGAATTAGCACCCATTTCCCCATACCAATGGACTATATGCTAATGTAGGAGGGAATCACCAGAGGGGATTCACCAACCATGAGCAAAAAGGGCTTATGCGATGAACTGCAAACCTATTATATTTATTAAAATTTTTGTTTTACAAGCCTGGGTTCAGTGTATGGTCACACCAGTGCAGGATATGTTTCCTAGTAAAAATAACTATGAAATTAGGAGAACATACTGCATTCACTTTTCCCTGAGAGGTGAGTTTTATTGGCTTGTGGAATTAAAGCTACATTCTGGGATTCTTTCTTCAGCAAAATGCCACCAGTCTGCTGTCAGATGAAATATTTTTTGCACTTTCATAATGATGCTTTGTAAAGGCCATCTAAACTGGGTAACCCAGCACCAGTAGGTGGCATGAAGTATGGTTGACTTGACCGCTTGACATGATTTTGAAGTGCAATGCTAGTTTTGACTGGGACAGCATCTAGGGATTAAGGATTCATGGAAAATGTATGAGATGATGGGCAAATCATTGAAAATCATGTTTATCTTCGTGTTGTCCTAAATAGGGAACACAGTCACTCATTGTCCGTGAGAATGACATGCAACCTCTGGGCTTGCTTTGAGGAGAATAATTGGAGGAAGCATGTGCCAGTCCGCACAAGGGCTGATGCGTGTCAGTGCAATCCGCTAGTTCAGCTCTATCTGTGCGTGACAATGCCCGATGCAAGCAGACAGAGGAGGAAAAACTGCTGACAATGGGGACGTGGAGATTGCTGATGATGCCAACATTGAGAATTAAAGGACTGATTTTCTGTTTGGTTTGCAGTCACTTACATCATTATCTGCATTTCCAATTATGCCGGAGTAAATCCTAACAAATGGTTTGACTATTACGTGTGTGTCTGTCAGCCATCACGTGGCTAGTTTACTCATGTTCGTGGGCACGATGCTTGACCACTGAATCATCGATTGCTTCTGGCATCAACCCACCCTCTCCCTATTCTACAGCTGGACATCAGACTGTTAAAATGAGTTAGAAGGGCCAAACACTCTATGCACAACTGTAAAAAAAAAATTAACACCAGTGCAGATTTAGATGCAAACGTGTCTTATCCTAAGCTGAAAATGTATTTTTATCCAAATCTAAACACTACTTATGTCAAAGCACGGTAAAGCTTCAAATGCCGCTGACTTATGAAGCATCTACAAACTAAAAGTAATACTGAATGAATGAGGCCTGCAAGTCCAAAATTGTACAAATACCTCAACATTATAAATTAGATCTCAATGATCCTTTTGGATACAATGCCAAATATAAATAATATCCTTCCCCCAAAGGACCTTTCTATGGATGAAATTCTAAATATCTTGGTCATTGTTTTTACATTTTCACACGGAATGAAACACTAATCATATTGTCAAGGTATTATATGGATATTATCTGGATTACAATTGATGAAATAAAATGGTGGTACATTTTACGGGATGTTAACTGGGAAATTAAAACTGGAATCCTTAATGGTGAAACTGCCACGTCCGTTTGCAATATTACAACGACAAAGAAGTTACTGGAAACCGCAAATACTTTTATTTTTTTCTCGGACATCATTGCACACGTGATAGAACAGCAGAATATGTACTGCATTTGTATTTTTTATTTTATTTTTTTACCACGCTCCTCACCTCCGCTTCGTCAACAAAAGAAAAGCGAGAACAACGGCAGTGGGGCGGACAGTGGTGCTGTTTTCCTTACTGCCGATTCCATCTTTAAACGCATAGTTAAATACATGATAACCAATGTTTATGTATATCAGTATGTTTCATATAAGTTGTGTTTTTTTGTAAAGGATCTATGCTGCTTATAATGGTTATTTGTCTCCGGTCAACCCACACAGTCTTGCTATGCATCCTGACAAAGTTCAAGTGGCCACAGGACAAGTTGGGAAGGAACCTTACATCTGTGTTTGGGACACGTACGCTTTGCAGACTGTGTCCATCCTGCGAGACGTGCACACACATGGGGTGGCGTGTCTGGCGTTTGATGTAGACGGACAGGTGAGGAACACCTTTGAGCTGGTCTCCTTTGATTTGAGAAGGTTTAGCTTAGATTGAGTACTTTGAGCTGTTCTTCTTGGTGTAGGGTGGAGATCTGTACCTAGGGGAAAATTCACCCTGGAGCATCCTTCATTGAAACATTTTTTTAAAGGGTTTTGTCAACACTTAACATCACGTATTTATACAATGTACAGTAGTTACTTTATAACGGAAATGTGATTACTTAGCATTACACAGTAACTGCTGATAAGTAAAATATTACACCACTTTATTTGTCACACCTGTAATACCACATGTAATCCCTATACCTACAGTGGGGAAAAAAAGTATTTAGTCAGCCACCAATTGTGCAAGTTCTCCCACTTAAAAAGATGAGAGAGGCCTGTAATTTTCATCATAGGTACACGTCAACTATGACAGACAAATTGAGAAAAAAAAATCCAGAAAATCCCATTGTAGGATTTTTAATGAATTTATTTGCAAATTATGGTGGAAAATAAGTATTTGGTCACCTACAAACAAGCAAGATTTCTGGCTCTCACAGACCTGTAACTTCTTCTTTAAGAGGCTCCTCTGTCCTCCACTCGTTACCTGTATTAATGGCACCTGTTTGAACTTGTTATCAGTATAAAAGACACCTGTCCACAACCTCAAACAGTCACACTCCAAACTCCACAATGGCCAAGACCAAAGAGCTGTCAAAGGACACCAGAAACAAAATTGTAGACTTGCACCAGGCTGGGAAGACTGAATCTGCAATAGGTAAGCAGCTTGGTTTGAAGAAATCAACTGTGGGAGCAATTATTAGGAAATGGAAGACATACAAGACCACTGATAATCTCCCTCAATCTGGGGCTCCACGCAAGATCTCACCCCGTGGGGTCAAAATGATCACAAGAACGGTGAGCAAAAATTCCAGAACCACACGGGGGGACCTAGTGAATGACCTGCAGAGAGCTGGGACCAAAGTAACAAAGCCTACCATCAGTAACACACTACGCCGCCAGGGACTCAAATCCTGCAGTGCGAGACGTGTCCCCCCTGCTTAAGCCAGTACATGTCCAGGCCCATCTGAAGTGCATTTGGATGATCCAGAAGAGGATTGGGAGAATGTCATATGGTCAGATGAAACCAAAATATAACTTTTTGGTAAAAACTCAACTCGTCATGTTTGGAGGACAAAGAATGCTGAGTTGCATCCAAAGAACACCATACCTACTGTGAAGCATGGGGGTGGAAACATCATGCTTTTGGGCTGTTTTTTCTGCAAAGGGACCAGGAACGACTGATCCGTGAAAGGAAAGAATGAATGGGGCCATGTATCGTGAGATTTTGAGTGAAAACCTCCTTCCATCAGCAAGGGCATTGAAGATGAAACGTGGCTGGGTCTTTCAGCATGACAATGATCCCAAACACACCGCCCGGGCAACGAAGGAGTGGCTTCGTAAGAAGCATTTCAAGGTCCTGGAGTGGCCTAGCCAGTCTCCAGATCTCAACCCCATAGAAAATCTTTGGAGGGAGTTGAAAGTCTGTGTTGCCCAGCGACAGCCCCAAAACATCACTGCTCTAGAGGAGATCTGCATGGAGGAATGGGCCAAAAATACAAGCAACAGTGTGTGAAAACCTTGTGAAGACTTACAGAAAACGTTTGACCTGTGTCATTGCCAACAAAGGGTATATAACAAAGTATTGAGAAACTTTTGTTATTGACCAAATACTTATTTTCCACCATCATTTGCCAATAAATTCATTAAAAATCCTACAATGTGATTTTCTGGAATTTTTTTTCTCATTTGTCTGTCATAGTTGACGTGTACCTATGATGAAAATTACAGGCCTCTCTCATCTTTTTAAGTGGGAGAACTTGCACAATTGGTGGCTGACTAAATACTTTTTTCCCCCCACTGTATATGTAAATATGCAATAAGAACTGTCTATTCACTCATGGGTGCAGGAACTATAATGACACTCTAAGATGGCAAGGTAGCTTGTACAAACCATTTTTATGTTTTCCCATGTTTGAAGAATGTTTCAGAATGGTTTACGGTGTTCTATAAAATGCCTCCTTAGGACTGCCATTTTCAGAATGGGTGCTAACCCTAAACATAGAGAGTGGATAAACTTAAGCAGGTTTGATTTGCCACTAATTGGTTTTCTATTGTCCCCTTGTGTAGCGATTAGCCTCTGTTGGGCTGGATGGCAAAAACACAGTGTGTGTGTCTGGGACTGGAGAAAAGGCAGGGTCCTGGCTACAGCAACTGGACACTCAGACAGGGTATGGTATATTTTTTTGTGAACAACTAACATTTCAAAGGGAAGGGTTAGCACGTGTATGGAATAGTGCTGCTTGTGATTGCAATGCATGGACCTAGTTATTATTTTTTAAATATCTACGCTGTCGACACTAAGGAGTTCATGTCATTTTAATGTCATTTTGTGTATGTCAGTGCTATGAAGCAGACAGAAAATGTAGCTCTTCAGTGTCGCTGGTGTGTTCCTTAATGTCACAGGTCATAATAACTGCTTTTGCTGCTGTTTCCAGATCTTTGATATTGCCTGGGATCCGTTCCAACTTCACAGGCTAGTAAGCTGTGGGGTGAAGCATATCAAGGTGAGGCCTGAGCCCCATAATTGGAGCTACACATAGTGTAACTATGGTAGTGCTTTATTTAACAGCCCATTTTAAGTTTGTACTTACCTGGTGTTTATAAGGTTTTAACTATGAAACTATGGGGTAACAATAGATACTTTCTGGTACTTACCTCAAAGAATTCAACACAATTGATAACTATCTGGTACCAAATGGAAGATGGTGACTTTTGTGTCAAGTGTAATTACAATGCAATTAAGTAATTACATAATAATTAACAACCTGGTTAACAGCGGGCTAAAATAGCGGGTAAAATAAAGCATTACCAGTGCTGATGTTTAACTTAAAATTGTCAGTTGACCAAAAAAACAAAGCCATCTAAAAGTGAGCTTTCTCTTTACTCAGTTCTGGACCTTGTGTGGGAATGCCTTGACACCCAAGCGGGGGATCTTTGGGAAGACCGGGGACCTGCAGACCATTCTGTGCCTGGCTACGGCAAAGGGAGAAGTGACATACTCTGGAGCGCTGAATGGGGACATTTATGTCTGGAAGGGGCTGAACCTGGCTCGCACAGTCCAAGCAGCCCATGGAGTGAGTGGAATGCAGCTTCACTAACACATGAAGATTTTACGGTCAAATTAATTATCACACTGTATGGTATTGTTTTTCCACATGCACATGCCTTGCGACCTGTAAACTCGAGCGAATGAAATTTTGTTTAGCTTTAATGCCAATGCATATACATTTTGTGAGGCTCACAGTCAACCCATGGTAGACACCCTGTTGGTCACATTGGTGCTGTGACTAGGGGCCTATTCAGACAGAAGAGTTGAAGCAGAGGTATTGCAGCTCAAATTTACTGTAAATATTCCAATAGCCACCTAGCCATTGAGCATGTGAAATTAAAATTGAAACCCTCCGTCCTTGAGTTTTGCTGAATATGTCTATTTAACAAACTGACGTTGCTACAATTTCAATATCACAAGAGTTTTTGTTATAAGCAGTTTTAGGAGGACATGTCATTTTTTCCCCCTGCCCTTCCTTCACCCGACAGTTGGCTGCCCATCGGACAATGGTCCATCCAAACTACACCTAAACTATATCGAAATTATTTCACACATCTACTAGATGTAGCCTAAAGGCAAGATTAAATTGACAATAGTCTGATGGGTGACAATATTATAAATTGTCTTGTGAATGAAGAGACTGATGAACAGCGCAGCATGTTAATTGATTAAGAAGGGACGGAGCTTACCGAAAAAAGTGACTTTTTCAAATCATCCTACTTCCAGTTCATGCAGGTCAGATGTTTTGATTTGGAAAAAAGCAGATTCTAAGGTTTCTGAAACACCTCCATCTGCCAAAATTGAGCAGATGGGCTCTATTTCAAAATATAACTTTTTTTTGTAGAAGAACCGCAATTCCATGCATTCCACACATGAGCACTCGCGACAACCTAGTTGTGAACATAGCGTGTTAACCAGGTTTTTCATAACTTCCATTTAAGGAGGCTACTTGCAAATGTATTTTCTGTATTTTGAAAATACAAATTACATGAGTGTAATGAAATGAATGTTTTGACACTAGGTATTTAGTAGTTTAATTTTATACATTGGTCTTTAGGATTATTTTGTACACTGAACAAAAATATAACCGCAACAAGTAAAGTGTTGGTCCCATGTTTCATGCGCTGAAATAAAATATTCCAGAAATCTTCCATATGCACAAAAAGCTTATTTCTTT